>NW_015506467.1:32366-34568 GCF_001515645.1 Sinocyclocheilus grahami | reverse complement strand
CAAAACAAGGCTGGCAAAGCAGTTACAAACCGTTGATGCGGCACCAGGATGTTGTTGATTCCACCAAGTTTGACGTTGATTTTGAGGCAGAGGTTGGAGAGCGTCTGAGGCGAGGTTTTCACCACGTTCTTCACCTGAACACACTGAGTGGCCATTCCTAGAAGAGTGTCTCCCACACGCTTCACCTCCGCTGCACAGATCAAACGTGTGTTCATTAGTCTGAGGGCGTTTGGCAGGAGGGCGGCTCTGCTCCGTGTGCGCTGTTCTTACCATAGACGGGTGTTTTTCCGGGCAGGATGACGATGATGAGCTGCAGTCCGGAGTAGGGGTTCTTCAGGTGTCTGAACATGGGCTCCACGCTGTCGGCTCCCTGTGCGTACTTACAGAAACACGGCTGACCCTGGATCGGCATCCCAGCGTCCTTTGAGATCTTACGCAGCTGGTCTGTGAAACCCCTGTAGCAGTAGTAGTAGTATATTTTTTTATTTAATGCCATGTAAGCATCTTAGGCTATTTTCATGGCAAAAACAATAAAAAAAAGAATGCAAGTATAACAAATACAATAAAAACCAGCAAAAAAACAAACAAGTTATATTACACAAGATTTTTTTACTAAACGGAGCACAAACGATTGAGACTATTTTGCCGACGTTTTGCGTTGGGTGGGGGGCCAACTTCACGGAGGTCTTTATTTTGTGTTTTGGGTGCGGCAGTTGTCCACGAGGGGCTGCCGCTTTACTTTAGTTTTGTGTTTGTCTATTTTAATTATTCAATTATTTGAATATTCGCCAGTTCCTGCCTCCTTCTTCCCATATCTATGAACTGTGTTACATTTATATTATCATTATATTATTTTTCTTAAATACTCAACTTATTTGTAGTACAGTGAAATATTACAGCAGCAACATTTATTAGTTTTTATTTAGTAATTTAATATAAATTTAGTATTTTTACTTATTTTGTATAATATTAAATATATTTTCATATTGTCTTATTTATATTATTATTATACAGTATATTATATTGTTATCCTTTTTTAATTCTTGATTTTACAGTGAAATACAGTATTACAATAGTAACATTTCTTATTTTTATTCAGTAATTTCTACTATTTATTCAGTATATTTTAAAATAATTTTATTATTATTATTATTATATTTTCTTAAATAGTCAATTTTTTATTTTACAGTGAACTATTACAATAGTAACATTTCCTATTTTGTTTTAATTCAAGTAATTTAGTAATTTTACAACAAAAGTAAATGTATTTATTTAGTATTTTCTATTTTATTATTTTGCTATTAATACTACTACTACTACTAATAATAATAATAATAATAATAACAACAATATAATTATTATTTTATAGCAATGCTGATATTTATTTATTTTATGAAATTTTGGCCAAATTATGCAGCCCTGCAAACAAACATACAGTAGCAAACCTGGATTTTTTTCTTAAACCGCATTTTAAAAATCACAATTGCAATTTTTATTAGAAAATATGCAGCCCCGATACTTTTAAGCAGTGTTGACAGTCAGTAAGTTATGGAGTCTTACTTGAGGATCTCTTCTCTGCACTGTCTCTGTGTGGCGAAGCAGGCGATGGCCCACATCTTGATCTCCACCCCGGTGTGGAACTGTTTCCCTCTCATGTCCCAAACTCCATGGCTGGGTGTGGCTACAGTGCGGTTCTGCAACGACAGCTCAAGGTTGATCTGCTGCACAGGACGTGTGAGAGCACAAACACAACAGCATACGTCTGACACTGACACTGAACATGAGAGGAACTCATGAAGCTGCCCAGTGACTGAACTCAAAGAACTGTACAAGTACATTTCACAAAACAAACCTGTATATAGGGAAGATTGGAGACAATTATAACACACATAAAAATCTGAATCATAAGCTAGCATGATTACTACATTTCTGCATTTTTTTAAATCAAATACTTGTGCTCACAATTATGTAAACATCCCCCTTTTTATATATTATATGCACCACATATTTATAATAATTTTATATCATTATACATGAACACTTATAACAATATTTAGAACCATCAAAAATCACTCAAAGTCGTATAATGCACCTAAAGATTTGTAGAATGTTACTAAAACATAATAAAATTGCAAATTCTAATAAATTACATTTGTAGCTCAGGAAAGGGTCACTAAAACTGTAAAAAAAAAAATATATATA
>NW_015506467.1:26392-29439 GCF_001515645.1 Sinocyclocheilus grahami | reverse complement strand
ACTGTACATTCTTTCATTTTTAAATGGTGCATACAAGTAACTAGAAAAAATCACTGCAAGCTGGTTTATTTAGGGAGTTATTTCTCACACACACACACACAGCGGTTAGGAGCCGTTAGTTCCTCCAGACAAGCCGTTCACTCATTCAGACAGACAGACACAGAGAGATGTGGGTGATTGAAAGGAAGGGTACCATAAAGTGCTCTGTGCTCACCCTGCCCCCGTACTGCAGCATGGGCGCAGGCAACACACGCCCCGTCACGTGGGCCATCTCGTCTCGCACCTTAAACTGGAACTCCTGCACAAACGGGTCTGCTTCATAGTTAGCACTGCGCACCTGCAAACACACAGACAAACACCTGCTGACACATTCTGCAAGAACAGGAGACAGCGGTAGAGCTGACAATCAATGAAAATGAGTTTTCTTTAGCTAACACGAATTAATTTGCTCAAAATATTATTATGTTTTAATACGTAGTGCATTCTTTTTTTAATGTGTCTAAATAAAACAAAACAGCATGCAACTTCTTTTGAAATCCATCATTCACTGTTAACAGATAGTTCAAATTCCTAAACCAATTTCTAAAGTAGTAACAACAGTAAAACACAATAAATAGGTTTATAATTAGCTAAACAGTTAACTAAAACTAATAAAAATCTAATTTAATTGAAGTTGAAATTAAAAAATCTAAATAGATGAAAAACTTAAAATAAATGTTATCTTGGCAACTAACTAAAATAAATTAAGTTAATAAGTACTAAAATTACTAAAACTGAAATAAAAATAAAGCTTGACAATATAGCTAAAGAGCTATAATAAAAAGCTAAAAAGAAATATTAAAACAATAAAAATGACAAAAGCACACTACAACAAAAATGAAAACTGAAAATATAAACACAAGCTGATTAAAAATATTAATAAATACTATAAGTTGAAGTACTAACTTTTCTAAAAACTGAAATAAAAACTATAAATTGTAAATATAAATTGACAAAATGACATACTTACTAAAACTAAAATGAAAACAAAAGCTAATTAAAAACATGAACAAATGCTATAATTTGAAGAACTAAAATAACTAACTAAAATAAAAATGAATTCTAGCTGAACAAATATTTAAAATAAATAAATATTTTTTAAATATTTGTTTAGCTGGAATTTATTTTTATTTTCAGTTTTCGTTTTAGTAAGTTTGTGCTTTTGTCTTATTCATATATCATACTTACTAAAACTAAAATGAAAACAAAAGCTAATTAAAAACATGAACAAATGCTATAATTTGAAGAACTAAAATAACTAACTAAAATAAAAATGAATTCTAGCTGAACAAATATTTAAAATAAATAAATATTTTTTAAATATTTGTTTAGCTGGAATTTATTTTTATTTTCAGTTTTCGTTTTAGTAAGTTTGTGCTTTTGTCTTATTCATATATATATTAAACACATAGATGGTGTGGATATGAATTGTTATGCAACTGAATTAAGTGTATATGACTATGAATGCCACTCACCAGTCTGCTGATCTCCTCCTGTCTGTCTGGTGCTGATCGCGCTGTGGCTTTGATCATGGTGGACGTTTGATTATCTGTCAGTTTCTTGATGCACCGCTGCCCTGCTACAATATTACACACCTACAAAAACAGCAGCAAGTAAATTAGGGTTTACATTTTTTAATTTTTATTTCAGCTAGTGCCAAGGCAACATTTATAAAACAACAATTTATAATAAAATAACAAAAACTAAATAATCTAAAGCTAATTAAAAATAATAATAAAAATAGACTAAATCTAATTCAACAAAATCTATTAATATTAACTAAAAGGCCATACAAATATTACTTGAAATTAAATAAACGTTTTATTTTGTTTTATTATTTTATTTTAGCTAGTTGCAAGGCAACATTCTCATTTTCATTTAGTTAAACTCAAAGTACTAAAATAACTCAAACTAATAAAAAAATACAAATGACAAAAACAAACAACATTACTAAAACCTTAAGTAAAAACAAATTAAAAACTGTAAATATAAAAATAAAATCTAATTCAAAACATTAACAAAAAATTACAAAAGTTGTTCACTTAAACCATAACCATAGCTTTTTTCCCCATTTTAATTCAGCTAGTTGCCAAGGCAACACTCCTTATTTCCATTTACCATAACTTTAAATACTAAAAAGAACTAAAAGTAAATAAACTAAAGCGAATTAAAAAAATAAATAAATCTATTATAGACTAAAACACTAACTAAAATTTAAATAAAAACGTAAAATCTAATTCAAAATATTAATAAAAACAATAACAATTACTTGAAATAAAATAAACATTTACCAAAATAAAGCAAACTTTTTTTTTAATTTTATTTCAGCTAGTTGCAAAGATAACACTTCTCATTTTGATAATTCAAAATATTAACAAAAACTACAAAGGTATATCAAAGACACTCAAATAAGGCTGGTCACAACAAGAGAGGATGTGTGGATGGCAGGACTGACCTCCAGGGGCAGGTAGGTGTGTTTCTGCTCCTGGCCCACCTGTAGGCAGGGCAGGTGGGGGTATTTGAGCTGCAGGCTGTACTTCTCTCTGAAATACTGAGCTACTGTTCGTTCTACAGTTTGGCCGTTCTCCAACTGCAAAGGGAACCTGGAAGGAATCAAGAAACATGACTGAACTACAAACCACCACTAGAGGACATCAAAGAGGAGAGCTAAACGGCTTCCTTCTGTTTGGAATGCATACTAGCACAGTGTTTCCCAACCGGGGTGCCATCTGTCGAGAGCAGGGGTGCCGTGTAAAAAAATATAGTAATAATAGTAATATTTTTAAATTGCTAAAATGTTCAAAAAAAGCATCGATTTTATCATATCCATTTATGATGTCGCCAATAATTAGAGATGCACCGAAATTTCAGCTGCCGAAAATTAGTTCACCACTCAGGTTTCACTTTCACATGGTGTGACGCTCTGCGTATTATCCATTATCCCGCTCTATGCGTGTGTGTATTATCCCGCTCTATGCGTGTGTGTATTATCCCGCTCTATGCGTGTG
>NW_015506467.1:10769-26170 GCF_001515645.1 Sinocyclocheilus grahami | reverse complement strand
TAAACATTATTTGGATAATTGGTAAAAAAAAAAAAAAAAAAAGTTCAATATCTTAACCCTACTGTTAGACTTACCTGAAAAACTAAAAAGGAATTTATTTAATTTGAAGGCCTGTCGTTATTTTTTATTTGTGCTATCATTATTAATTTCTTTATTTGTTCTTATTTTATTACTGACTGCTTTCTTGACTTTTTATTCAATTCAAAGTTTGAAATCAAGCTCTCTCGTGCTACAGCAACACAATTACCCCACTGTAAAATTAAAAAAGCACTTGAGTGAGCAAAAATTTGTAAGATAGCTAGTTATAATGGTAATTAAATAATGTTTATATATGTATAAAAGCCTACATTTAAATCTGTCATATAAATTAGCCTACTGATTGCCACCATTGATGGACAATTTTTTAATAATATTAAAAATATCTGTATGACATTATATTCTGCAGTTCTTCACTGTTGTACCGAATATCTATACTTTTCAAATTATCATATCGAAGTTAGAAATTCAAATATTGTGACAAAATTAATTTTGTAGGGTGCCACAAGTTTGTTAATTTCCAAAGGTTGCCGCGACTGAAAAAAGGTTGGGAAACACCGTACTAGCACACTACTCTTACTATTTCTGCAGCATGTACTATGCATACTGGCTAAAAAATGCAAATATCCTGCATGCAACACAACGAGGTCATGTGACAATGCAACATACTACAGCTACAGTACATAATGCATTGTTTCACATACTACATTTTTTATAGTTATGATAAAATTATTGTACTAGAGTGCTAAGCAGCTATATTTTAAATAAGAACAGTAAAAATTTAATAAAACAGATTTCATTTTTATTTATTCAAATAAATAAATAGTATTCTGAATATACCATTCAGAAAGTAGTTAGTATACTATTCAGATCATATTTTTACTACTTACTAACAAAAATTACCAAAACAAAAAATTAAAATTGTAATAAAAAAAATAAACTAATTCAAAATACATATAAATACAATATATATTATTATAGATTCTAAACTATAATGTATAACAGTATATAAATATCACAAAAAAAAGCAGTCTATTAGTCCCAAAATGAATTAATTTTAAAACACAAACATTTTAAATCAATAAAACTTTTCGTATGTTAAGACTTCAACTTTTGCAGTTTTATTAACTAGTAAAAACTGTGGCTGATTGGCCAGAATTCAGATTATGAGATTTTTAAAACTCTGAAACGAAGAAACACACAGGATGTTAGAATGAACGAACTAATTAATGAACGAACGGATATAAAATATGAAATAAATACATACATAGTATTCTGAATATACCAAGTATTGTTTTATTGGTGCACTTTAATTATTAACCCAAACACAAAAGTTTCAGGTTAAAGCCATTGCAGAAACACATTCATAAAACATTTATTTATGATACTAGGGTGATCATGTGAGGAGCAAAATGCTCCATGTAAAATAAAATGGCTTTTATTAGGCCAATAATGTGACCCTGGACCACAAAGCCAGACATAAGGGTACATTTTTCGAAATTGAGATTTATACGTCATCTGAAAGCTGAATAAATAAGCTTTCCATTGATGTATGGTTTGTTATGATAGGACAATATTTGGCTGAGATACAACTATTTCAAAATCTGGAATCTGAGGGTGCAAAAAAAAATCCTAAATATTGAGAAAATCGCCTTTAAAGTTGTCCAAATAAAGTTCTTAGCAATGCGTATTACTAATCAAAAATTACATTGATACATTTACAGTAGGAAATTTACAAAATATCTTCATGGAACATGATCTTTACTTAATATCCTAATGATTTTTGGCATAAAAGAAAAATTTATAATTTTGACCCATACACTATATTTTTGGCTATTGCTACAAATATACCATGCTACTTAAGACTGCTTTTGTGCTCCATGGTCACATATGACTAACATTGTCTCACAAGAGTACAATATCTAAAACATTCGATTTTAGGTAGAAAACGTTTTAATCTGAAAACAAATTGCTGAGAGCACCTTTAAATCAAGCCAAAAATCATATTCAAGCAATGTGACTTTGCCCTCTGCAATCAATACGCTTGACTTCCTCTGACGGTTTGACTCACGTTTGGTGGCTGGCAGGCCGGCGGGTCACATTGCAGACCCGGTACTTCCTCCGCATGGTTCCGCAGTGTGTCACCTCCACCTTCAGACCTGCACACAAACCAGCCGATGAGAACAGAACGAACACACGCGCCTAAACACAGACGAGCACACAAGCACACGTACCTTTGATTTCTTTGGTGAATTTGACTCGGTGGGAGTCTGTGAGGGGCCGAGGCTGCTCGTCGATGTTGTGGATGTCCAGTACCTCACACATGAACTGAATAACTGGCTGTGCTTTGTAGAAAGCCGTGGCTGACACTGCAAGACAGAAGAGATGAAAACGGATTAAAACAGTCAAAATTATCGTCCAAAATATACTGATTTTAATACCTCCTCTGCAGTAAAAAACACAATTTATTAGTGGTGAACCATCATGATTTTGCATAGGCAAGAACTACACTCATTTTCGTTCAGGATCTGCAGACTTTTTAAAACCTTTTTTAAGACTTCAAAACGGTTTAAATGGCCTAAAAATATATTTAATTTTATTCAAATAAATATATAGTATTCTGAATATACCATTCAGAAAGTAGTTAGTATACCATTTAAACATCCTTAGTACTTACAAATTTTCAAGTCAACTTTAAAGATTTTGAGACCTTTTTAATTGGTTTACGAACTAATATATCAATATATACAAATTAGAGGTTGACCGATATCGGATATTGCTGATATTATGATAATAGGTTTAAAAAAAAAAGGCAATGAAAAGATTGTGCTGATATTAATGAACATGTCTTTTCAATAAAATGTTATGTCTTTCCTTCCTTTGATGGGCAGCCCAGAGAAAAGCTACAAAATTGTATGTTAAATTCAATGCCTGATCCAGTATACCGTGTAACCAAATATTTCAAGACTTTTTAAGTACCTGTAATGTCAAATGTAAAAATCAACTTAAAACAAAGATGCAAAGTGGCTTGTATTTGACAGGCGAGCAGATCAACACACGACTGTCCACTTTTACAAGTTAATGTTGCTTACTGGGTGTTCAGCTGTGGGTTATCTTCATCTTTTACTCCCCGTTTCTAAACGGACTTTACAAAACTTTTATCATGCAGAAATATCTGGAGCAATCTAGATGTCGCTCTTTATTAGTCCTGTGAGAAAACATTTACACAAATGTTGACGTGAACTCAAAGCCAATGCGTTCGCGCTCTTTCTGAGCCTATTCACTCCATTATAAGTGTGACAATGTGACAGTGAAAGGAGAGACGATCGCAGACGGTTGGACTTTTCCCTGCCCTTTAGTGGGGAGGGGAATGAGCAGCCGACGCAACCAATTGAATTGTGGGAGTCGGAGAGAGCGGGAAAACACACAGACAGAGGGACACAGAACTGTTGAACTTGGTCAGAGAAAGAGAGACTTATTTAACGCCCCCCTTCAATCAAACAAACCCCCACCAGTCACCTTTCAGCCCTTCATCTCCCCAGCAACAGTGTGAGTGGTTCCCACACTCTGTGCTAACACACATGCTAAACTCAAACAGCGCACACCGTCAATGTTGAGCATCATCTTCCACATGGCCGGCCGAACAGACTGGTGGAAGCCGAACCACACCTCTCTGCCTCCACCCAGAGGATGGTCGTAGCCCTCCGGGGCAGAGAAGAACGAGCGGCCCACGGGTGTGTACCTGCGAGAAACAATCACAGACAGCAAAATGAGGTTTAAAATGCTGTATTTTATTAGGGATTCAGTGATACTTGAGGGGAACTGACATCAGGCATCCACTAAAACCACCAGCTGAAAAGCTATGTCTAAGAAAACTCAACAGCTGGCATAAAATCAAAACTGAATAATAAAAAATTACTGGGGGGAAAAACAAACAAACATGAAAACTAAATCTACAAGAAAAGAAAAACACTTCTTTTCTTAATGTATGTTACTATGAAAGGATTACTGGTGCATTTATTTATATATATTTTTGCTTTGTAATCTTTAATCAAAAGGTCAAAACTTGCTCTTCTTGTGATATGTTCACTTGACATCTATGAAGTACGCAGGTTTTTGTTGTAGTGAAGCGGTTTTACTCAGAAATACACTACTTGAAAAGAAAGCTATTATGCTGCCCAAGGCTGCATTTATTTGATCAAAAATACACTGTGAAATAATATTACAGTTTAAATTAACTGTTTTCTATGTGAATATATAGCAAATTGTAATTTATTTCTGTGATGCGCAGCTGAATTTTCAGCATCATTACTCCAGTCTTCAGTGTCACATGATCTTCAGAAATCATTCGCTTTGTAATCTTTAATCAAAAGGTCAAAACTTGCTCTTCTTGTGATATGTTCACTTGACATATCGAATATCAAATATTGAATTTTCAGCATCATTACTCCAGTCTTCAGTGTCACATGATCTTCAGAAATCATTCTAATAAGCTGATGTGCTGCTAAAGAGACATTTCTGATTACTAATGTTGAAAACAGTTAATATTTTTGTGGAAACTGTGATACATTTCATTTGTCAGGATTCTCTGATGAATAGAAAGTTCAAAAGAACAGCATTTATCTGAAGTATAATCTTTCGTGACATTATGAATGTCAGTACTGACTAATTTAATGCTGAAAATAACTATTAGGCTAATCTCATCATTTTTTAAAAATTTCCTCCACTTCATGCCGACTTTAAGCATCATTTGTTTCAACAAGCCACTTGCTTGCATATTTTGATATGTAATGCTCTAAAATATGCGTTTAAATATTTCTGGGGTCCCTGTATAGTAGTAGTATATTTTTATTTAATACCATGTCAGCATCTTAGGCTATTCTCATGGCAAAAACTATTTAAAAAATACAAGTATAACAAATACAATAAAAACCAGCAAACACAAGTTAGGGGTGGGCATTTATCTGAAGTATAATCTTTCGTGACATTATGAATGTCAGTACTGACTAATTTAATGCTGAAAATAACTATTAGGCTAATCTCATAATTTTTAAAAAATTTCCTCCACTTCATGCCGACTTTAAGCATCATTTGTTTCAACAAGGCACTTGCTTGCATATTTTGATATGTAATGCTCTAAAATATGCGTTTAAATATTTCTGGGGTCCCTGTATAGTAGTAGTATATTTTTATTTAATACCATGTCAGCATCTTAGGCTATTCTCATGGCAAAAACGATTTAAAAAATACAAGTATAACAAATACAATAAAAACCAGCAAACACAAGTTAGGGGGCTCTGTATAACTATAAAAATATATTATCTGAGCTATAAATGCAGGAGAGTCAGGGTCACCAGCTGATGTTTATCTGAGACTCACTTCATGGAGGGTAGATGGCGTAGCACCACGTCCACAGCGTGAACTGGGTTGGTGCTGATTGGCTTGTCCAGCTCCAGCGGCTCGGCTGTACTGCGACCGGTTAGTACCTCGTGCAACAGGTGCCAGCTCACCAGGGACACAAATTTAATACTGACTTTAAAGGGTCGGTCTTTACCCCCCTCCCCTGGCAGCGTAACGTCCAGATCCACCTGTGGACACACAACAAGGAGTAAAGCAACAATACACCATGTTCATTTGAAAAACAGGCCTGATACTACCCAATTTGATGATGAATTATATATTATATACATGTGTCAGTTTTAATGTACTTTTTAAAATAACAAAGCAGTCAAATCAAAAGTTTCAGCAAAGGAGTGGGGGGAAAAGGTGAAAATCAAGATTTGACAAAGAATAATGTCTTCAGAATCATTCACAAGACTTCTACACTTCACAAATGGTAGTTGAAAGCAAAAATACAATGAAATGCACCATATTTTGGGAGAAAGCAAAACGGACACTATTTTTGGAATAAGCACCACAAAATTGGACTTCATTCAGCAAATATTCAGCAAGGCGGTTATCATTAACTAAAACTACAATTATATTAAAAAAAAAGTTTTTCATTGAAATTAAAATTAACTGACAAAAAATCAACAGCAAGAAATTTCTCATTTTCATTTAGTTTAACTTAACTTTAGTTCAATATCTAACATAACTAAAAAATAAACTAAAACTTAATCAAAACTACAGACATTAAAAAAGTAATAAGTGACAACAAAATTACCAAAACATTAAAATGGAAACCATAATATAAAAACAAAATCTAATCCAAAGTGTAAAAAAAAAAAAAAAACCCGCAATAGCAGTATATTAGTAATGCTAAATCTCATCCAAGGAAACTACAAATTTCAATAATTTCAACAACAAAAAAGTACACACACACACACACATATATATATACAGTGGGGCAAAAAAGTATTTAGTCAGCCACCAATTGTGCAAGTTCTCCCACTTAAAAAGATGAGAGAGGCCTGTAATTTTCATCATAGGTATACCTCAACTATGAGAGACAAAATGAGAAAAAAAAATCCAGAAAATCACATTGTAGGAAACTTGAAGTACTAAAATAACTCAAACTAAATAAACTAAAAACTTAAAAACAATACAGACATTTAAAAAAATTATCTAATTCAAAATATTTTTTAAAAACTATAACTGTATATCAATGATACTAAAACAACCCCGTAACGGTTACGTCAACAGGAAATATCAATCATTTCAAAATATTCTTAATATGTGCAATTTTAGTGACAAGATTCAACTGAGGAACTTTGTGAATATCATGTTTTATTGTGCAAACTTTCTACAGAATGTGTCACTGGATAACAATTTGTGCACCTAAAATGTATCCTAGGTGGGTGCCTCTGTTTTAGTTTGCTTACCCCCGCAGGCGCCACAGGCAGTGGGTTGGCGGTGTAGAGGCTTTTCTTCCCATCATAAACTGGCCTTCGATCCCCAAATATGGTGACTTTAAAATGCTGCACCATGGAGTCCACAACCTCCCTGCAGAGACAGCGCTCATCAGGAGGAGTATAAAGGAGTCGGTCATCAGCTTTGAGCGATTCTCCCACACAGCTTACCTGTTCACGCGGCGTGGACACTTCTCAGGCTTGATGTCCACCTCATACAGGTAGACGTCCATCTTGGGGATCTCCACCTGGAAGCAGTTGGCCAGCAGCTTGATGGGTTTCCCCACGGTGCCATAGCCGGGCCTCCGTGGCACGGAGAACAGGGCCTGGGCCCCAACGTCTCCTGAGAGGGACAGAGCAACAAAATGTTACATACTCTTGCATTTGCACCAAACAGTAACATCACTGGCGAGGTTCAAAACAACAACAGCGCAAAATGAAACTAGATGGTTCAAAGCCAAATCACTCCCACTACATAATGAATGAATGCGTCAACACTTCGAGTGCCTGATGCAACACACATTCAGCTGACGGACATCCCGTTTCTATTTTTGTTGCATTGATACTTCAACCTGCCTTTTATTTATAAATCTCAATGTGTGTGAATTGACTAATGCTATTTTTATATTAGATATTTAAATATTAAAATAATTGTATTTGTAACATTTAAATAAAAATACAATAACAATATTAATAATAATAATAATTATTATTATTATTATTATATACATTTATATAGTATTATATAAATAAATTATGTAATAATAATAATTATTATTATTTAAGCAATAACTGACTGGGTTTGAAAGTGATTGTGACTTTTCTTGTCAAATTGACTGTGATTTAAATTACAATTAAAAATTCCAGGTTTGCTGTTATTGTAGGGCTGCACAATTTGTCACAAATTTTGTAATTACATATCAATATGATTACAAAATAATAATTATAATAATAATTATTGTTGTTGTTTTTATTATTATTATTACTATCATCACTACTACTACTAAACAAAAATTTAAAAACAAAGACAAAATAAGAAACATCACTATTGTAATATTTTATTGTAAAATAAATGACTTTTAATTAGCTTCCATTTAGTTTATAAGCACTTTTCATTATTATAATAATAATAACAACAACAACAACAATAATAATAATAATAGTATTTTATAACAAATACAATTATTATTTTAAATTAATATAAACAATTTATATAAATAAAAAAATATATAACCATTTTCAAATATCACAATATATTTTCAAAACTGGCATAAAATTGCAACAACAACAAAAAAAATCTGAATTCTCAAATTACATTAATTCAATTTGAGTCAGTTCTCAAGTCAGTGCCAGCTGGCCAGTTCTGAGATTCAGCAGAAAACGGTAAAGAGACGATGTCTGAAGAGGCTGTGTGCATGTGGCAAAGACGAAGCTATTGCTCTGAACAGACGGCTGGTGCCTACAGAGAGATGCTGAAAATGTAATACCAACTTCATGACTGAGTTTGACAGTGATTGCAGTTAATGATTCCCTGACTGTGAGACACCCAGGACACACTAGCAGATTCATCGCCGGCAACTTCCACTCGTGGGCCTTGTGAGAAGAAAAACATCAGAGTTCAGCAACTTTGTGGAGGAGGACCAGGAAAAAAAAAAAACAATAAACAGAAGTGATGGTGATGCTCATTGAATCAAATGTTGCCACCCTCAGAAATGGGATCTCTTACCCATGAGTCATTTCAGTCCATGTACAAGAGTTGTAGTAAAGTGAACCTCATGGCCCACTCAGTTACATCTGGCCACACATGCTTCTGTTTTTGTGGACATGTCTCATCTCTCACATTCAGTAATGGGCTGAGGCTAGATTGGCCTGGGATTTCATCATTCATTTAGTCATTAACAGGGATGCATGCAACTGGTACCTCAATACTAAATCAATACCTTGATACAAACAGACTAATGAATATGCATGACATGAATATGCATGTTATTAAATGTAGCACTGCATCACTTGCTCATCAATGGATGCTCTGCAGTGAATGGGTGCCGTCAGAATGAGAGTCCAAACAGCTGATAAAAACATCACAACAATCCACAAGTAATCCACACCACTCCAGTCCATCAGTTAACATCTGAAGAAGCCAAAAGCTGTATGTTCGTAAGAAACAAATCCATCAAGATGTAATTTTAAACCATCACTTCTGGCCAAAATATAGTCCATAACCCATAATATTGCTTTATGATGTAATGCTAAATTTCCCCAAATCTATTCAGATGAAGAAAGAAACTCATCTACATCTTGGATGGCCTAAGGGCAGGGCTTGACGCTTACTTTTCTTTTTAGGAGCACTTGTGCTCCTAACTTAAAAAATTTAGGAGCACGTTCAAAATTTTAGGAGCACCTTCTAATCAATAATCCAAAATGTTATCAAAAAGTAGCCTTCCTATATACACAGAATATTATGAAATGAAAAAGATCAAAAAATAATAATGAGAGTAATAAAGGGTACAAAATAAAAACAACAATAAAAAGTAAGCAATAAACTTAAAAAGAGTAAGAAGGAATAAAAAAAACAGAAATAAAAAAAACTCAAAATTCAAAGTTATAATAAGCATCTATTTACAATATAAAAAAAGAATAAAAACATTAAAAAGCAAATTAAATATATTTTAAAACAATAATAAAAATCTAGAACTACAGGTTACAACTGCTTTAACATTGATAATAATAAGATATGTTTCTTCTGAAACGGTTTCTCAAGGAACATAAATTCAATAAAATTACAAATAATCATAAATTACAAGCAGAATCAATTATATATATATAAAATATATATATATATATATATAAAAAAAAAAACACAATAAAAATAGATATATTGTGAAATATTATTACAATTTAAAATAATTTTGTATTTTTATATATATATATATATATATATATATTAAAATACAAAATTATTTTAAATTGTAATAATATTTCACAATATATCTATTTTTATTGTGTTTTTTTCTTGGTGAACAGAAGAGACTTATTTCAATTTTTGTTTTAAATCTTATCCCAAAGTTCAATACACCCAACACAAATATCAATAACTAGATAAGTAAATAAATAAACGTTTGGTGAAACTGATGTATTCCAAAAACATTTGCTTTAAAAAGTCAAAAGTTTCAAATATACAAAGACACTGTATATGTAACACTTGCAATCAATAAAATCATATAGTGAAGGTTTATATTGCACCTTTTCTTATGATTCAATTTCATAATTGTTTAATAAACCTGGAATTGCGTATTACAATTATTGTTGGTTCTTTGATAAATTGCTTTGTTCCTTTTTTGTAAGTTGCTTTGGATATTGCTAAATACTGAAATGTAAATAACTGAAAATGCTTTGATTTATAAAAGACAAAGTACATGAGCATGTACCTTCTTAGCTTCGAATCAAAAGTGATTCGTCTCAGACTTGGTTGGTTCAAGTGCCCATAAAAAACGAATAGGAAAAATACTTCCGGAAGCAAGTCAGCTGCAGATGTGAGCGCTTGCTGTTGCATGGCTGCTCTGTCAGGAAGTTAAATCCCTTTTTACCTGGTGGGCCTCTTACAGCAGACACAGGCCAGTCTGAGAGACCCCAGCCTTTCACACGCAGCCAGACGAACAGGGGGGTCTGAAACCCCAGACGACTGAGTCTTTGTCATGGAAATCTCCCTGCCTCGCGCAGACCGATAACGCTTGGATTTTACACCGAACGCAGACCTGCGAATGTCTGCACGCTCTGCCGGACACATTTGGATTCAGACCCAGGCTTGAGGGAGTGACGGGGATCTTGGGAAATTTGTGAGCCACGTTCAGAGGGGGTGGAAGAGGCGGCAGCGAGGCCAGAGGACGCCGCTTTTCATCCTCCGCACATGCAGCCACACACTGCACTCTACGAATGAGTCATTACGCCACACTTCCTTGACTCTGGTCTCAGGGCAGAGCTTACTTTCCCACTGCCGCCCACTCACAAGAATACGTGCAGCACGCGCTCGCTCACTACAGCGTCATCTCTGTTGAGAGGGAAACGTAGCCAAGCGCCAAGGCCATGCAGATAAAGGAGGGAGAGAAAGCAAGAATGAAATGCGCAGAGCTCAGAACAGGCCTGTCGTAAGAAATCGTCACTCATATAAGCTTTTGTGCACACTGGACGTCAAACGCACCTGATACCAAAAACACACCAGTCTAGTATGAGTAGAACTGACTCAATAAATCAATGTTTCTTATGAACTATTAACTTGATAATGAATCTAAAATATATTACACTTCTAATAATAACAAAAGATCAATATTTAATATAATATTTATATTAGAAAATCATTTGTAATTATACATTTTTTTATTTTACAGTGCAAGGATATTACAGTAGCAATATACTTCTTTCTTCATGTTAACAATAATAAAACAATAAAATACACATGCACTGTAAAATAAATGAATATTTCATAATTTTATAAATTAATTTTTAGTATTAATTATAATATAATCAGACCACATTACATTCACAAAGATTTTTAGGAAGCCAAATAATATATAAATATTATTTTTTATTATTATTATTATTGATGCATTCAACTTTAAAATGTACAAAACTTGAAAAATTGTTATTTGTATTTATTAACATTTATTTACAAAGATTAATTATTAATATAATATTTACACTATAGAAAATAATGTATATAATTGATGGAATATATATATATATTTTTTTTTTTGTTGTTTTTTTTTTTACAGTGCAAGGGAATTATAGTAGTAATATATTTATTTCTTAATGTTAACAACAACAACAATAATACTACAATACACTTGGACTGTAAAAATAAATGCATACTTCATAATTGTATAAATAAATTTTAATATAAATATTACATTAATTCTAACAATGGTTTAATATTATTGTTCACATTACATTAACTTAAAATTAACAATAACAATCACCATCATCATCATCATCCTCATCAATCTGTTAATAATTAGACCAACAATTTGAATATATTATTTTCTTTCTTTATTATTGTATTCCAATTGTTTGGCTTGGTCACTGAAAAGGGGTTGACGTGCACCAGATTTATGCATTTAACTTTAAAATGCACAAAATGTTTAAGGTTTTTAACGTTACATTTATATTTATTTACAATTCTGAATGTTAACCTGAACACTTGATGCCATATTCAAATCTCCAATAACACAATATCAGCCTAACCTACGTGTCTGCCTACATATCACTAGTCACGGTTAGAGGTCACTATGTTCTGAAAACATCAGTTCGTCGGAAATTGCTCTGTAATTTCCACATCCTGTCATCAAAATGCCTGTAAAATTTGGGCAGAGACAGTCTGCTTTTGGCATGCTACGAACCCAAAAAGTTTGATGATTTATTTGTATGCCTACAAAGAAGACAAAATCACCTGATATAAAAATAAAAAAGCCCATAACATCATAATAAGAGTGGAGAAAGCTGCCTAGATCAGATTACTCCAATCTCTGCTCCTTACTGCTGCCAAAAGCATCGCTGTCCTCAGGTGACCCATAAACAGGGACTAAAGCGGGCAAGAAGCCAGCACGTGGTGACCATGGAGACAGTCATTTTGGCATCAGATGCAGCCTGTAATTTTAAGAGGACAACGATAAACCAAGAAATAAATGAAAAAAATATGAATATCCCCAAAAGGTGAGTGTGATTAAGAGCAATTCATCATTCAGCTGAGCTGCTCTGATGCAGGCGGTTCCTCTGAATCATTAATGCAAGAGCTCATTCACACTGTGCTGAAAGCTGCAAGCTCCTACAGTAACACCGCGTCTACGCTAGAAACAACCGGCGGCGCTGGAAGCTGGAAGCACGTCATCTCTATAACAAATAACCAGGTCAATCAGCTGTGAGCTCAGGACTAAAATTCAGCATCAGTAAAATGCAAAAAAAATCTAAATAAACTGACTCGGTTTTCTGCACAAATATTCAATGACGCTACTACTAAATCTCTAACTTTTATTAAAGGCTCATTTAAAAATAAATATGAACATTATTATTAACAACATTAAAAATCAATATTAGCAATCGGACTGATATTGGCTGATCACTGTGTTAAAACATTGGTTATTTATAGAAGCCTCAAATGCACATCTAAAACTAAAACTAGGAAAAATTGCTTTTTGGGAATTGAAATAAATATAAATTAAATTACAAACTATATAGAATTTTTTTTTTAACTACTAAAAATGTCACAAAACTATATTACTAAACCTAAAATTAAAATGAAAACCAAAAATATATAAATAAAAAAATGTGAAAACTGAAGTAAGTTACTAAAGTACTAAAATTACTAAAAGTTAAACAAAAATAAAGAGTTACACAGTTGAATAGCTATGCAATACAAAAGCACATAAATACTAAAACTTAAACACATTAAAATATTAAAAGATAATATTTTATTAGAGAAAGAAAGAAAGAAAATTTCAGGTAGTTGCTCTCCTTTCTTTAAGTACTAAAATTACTAAAAGTAGAAGTGAAATGAAAATAAATGAACACTGAAATAAAAAAATGACAATAGCACATAAAATTTGTAAAACTCAAATTAAAATTAAAATCTGAAAATATATGTTAAAAAATGAAATTTAAAATGTTGCCTATAACTAACTGAACTAAACTAACTTTAGTGCTAAAATTACTAAAAGTAAAACTGAAATGAAAGCTAAATAGAAACCATTAAAATAATACTAAAACAACACTAACCCCAAGCATGAGAAATTTTAACTGTTTTGCTTTGATAAAAAAAACACACACACACACACACACACACACACACACAGTCAAATTAAAATCTGAAAATATATGTTAAAAAATGAAATTTAAAATGTTGCCTATAACTAACTGAACTAAACTAACTTTACTGCTAAAATTACTAAAAGTAAAACTGAAATGAAAGCTAAATAGAAATTAAAAAGAAACTATTAAAATAATACTAAAACAACACTAACCCCAAGCATGAGAAATTTTAACTGTTTTGCTTTGATAAAAAAAAACACACACACACACACACACACACAGTGCAAAGATTGCCAGGAGAAATTCACAACTAACTACACTAACTGCTGACCAGCCAATCTGGTCAGTTTCCAGACATCCAGCGATAAATGCAGTACTGTATTCTGAGCTCTCTACCTCTCTAGCAAACACACACAATACAGCTGTTGTGAGTCTAATCCACAGAGGCTTGGGTTGTGGGAACGGGCGAGAGCTCGGCGGTACGACACAATGGCGTCAGTCACGGCACCGGGTTCAGACGCACTGAGTGACAGAACAGCATGGCAAGTTGGAGCGTGTGTGTCTATGCGTGTGTACAGTTGGCAAACTCAGGTTGCAGCCATCAAACAGCTCCTGCTAAGGTAAAGATGTAACCTTTGAAAGATACAGTCATCCGGAGATTAGGACATGGAGATAAGAGCGAAAAGCAGAAGCCAGTTTTTTGCACAGTCTGTCTGAACTGCTCAGCTGTAGGGCTGGGCACTATAACTAAAAAATATGAAATATTATTCTCATTATCTGCTCTGAAAAGGCTTAAATGTTGATTTATGTGATTGTTTTCACCACTCAACACTTTCATTGTTTGACCACTTCTAGTTCTGGAGACAGTTATTGTTCCTTCAGATTCTGATATCTCTTTTTAAGTTGGAAGATTCTTTTAGTACAGTTGGAAAAAAATGCTATGCTTACTGCATTGCCAAATAATTTGATCATTTAAGATTGCAACAAACAGATACAACAAATCAGAAATAAATGTAATATAATCCCTCCAATTCAAAAAGACTTTCACTGCCTTTTATAGGTGGCATAAAAACACCAGGTTAAATGTCGTATAAAATACCTCAGATTACTCAATGCGCATCTTTAACTACACATTGTTATGGACCTGTGGTTTCTGTGAGGTACAAAATGCAGACAGAGTCCTGTCATAAAAAATGGATTTTACATTGAAATGTTACACAATTTGGCCAATTTTGGAATAATAAATAAAAAGTATATGTTTTGTTGTGAAGGAATTGTTATTTTCATTTCATTATTACAATATATTGATTCAACTGGTAAATCCTGTCATAAAAAATGGATTTTACATTGAAATGTTACACAATTTGGCCAATTTTGGAATAATAAATAAAAAGTATACGTTTTGTTGTGAAGGAATTGTTATTTTCATTTCATTATTACAATATATTGATTCAACTGGTAAAGTTGACTAGCACCATTTTTGATGATAAATTTTAATTAAATCATAAAATATGGAATTCAGAAACAACGACAACAAAACACAATTTCAGGGGGGAAATTATTTCATAAACCCTCATATTATTGTTTGAACTTTAAAGTTATTGAAGTTTTATCAATTCTACCGACTAGGATGATGGAAGTTTGAAAAAGGTAAAAAAATAATAATAATAATAAAAAAAGGTAATTGCAACTTTCATCTCACAATTCTGACTTTTTTTT
>NW_015506467.1:4398-10530 GCF_001515645.1 Sinocyclocheilus grahami | reverse complement strand
ACACACACACACACACACACACACAGTGCAAAGATTGCCAGGAGAAATTCACAACTAACTACACTAACTGCTGACCAGCCAATCTGGTCAGTTTCCAGACATCCAGCGATAAATGCAGTACTGTATTCTGAGCTCTCTACCTCTCTAGCAAACACACACAATACAGCTGTTGTGAGTCTAATCCACAGAGGCTTGGGTTGTGGGAACGGGCGAGAGCTCGGCGGTACGACACAATGGCGTCAGTCACGGCACCGGGTTCAGACGCACTGAGTGACAGAACAGCATGGCAAGTTGGAGCGTGTGTGTCTATGCGTGTGTACAGTTGGCAAACTCAGGTTGCAGCCATCAAACAGCTCCTGCTAAGGTAAAGATGTAACCTTTGAAAGATACAGTCATCCGGAGATTAGGACATGGAGATAAGAGCGAAAAGCAGAAGCCAGTTTTTTGCACAGTCTGTCTGAACTGCTCAGCTGTAGGGCTGGGCACTATAACTAAAAAATATGAAATATTATTCTCATTATCTGCTCTGAAAAGGCTTAAATGTTGATTTATGTGATTGTTTTCACCACTCAACACTTTCATTGTTTGACCACTTCTAGTTCTGGAGACAGTTATTGTTCCTTCAGATTCTGATATCTCTTTTTAAGTTGGAAGATTCTTTTAGTACAGTTGGAAAAAAATGCTATGCTTACTGCATTGCCAAATAATTTGATCATTTAAGATTGCAACAAACAGATACAACAAATCAGAAATAAATGTAATATAATCCCTCCAATTCAAAAAGACTTTCACTGCCTTTTATAGGTGGCATAAAAACACCAGGTTAAATGTCGTATAAAATACCTCAGATTACTCAATGCGCATCTTTAACTACACATTGTTATGGACCTGTGGTTTCTGTGAGGTACAAAATGCAGACAGAGTCCTGTCATAAAAAATGGATTTTACATTGAAATGTTACACAATTTGGCCAATTTTGGAATAATAAATAAAAAGTATACGTTTTGTTGTGAAGGAATTGTTATTTTCATTTCATTATTACAATATATTGATTCAACTGGTAAAGTTGACTAGCACCATTTTTGATGATAAATTTTAATTAAATCATAAAATATGGAATTCAGAAACAACGACAACAAAACACAATTTCAGGGGGGAAATTATTTCATAAACCCTCATATTATTGTTTGAACTTTAAAGTTATTGAAGTTTTATCAATTCTACTGACTAGGATGATGGAAGTTTGAAAAAGGTAAAAAAATAATAATAATAATAAAAAAAGGTAATTGCAACTTTCATCTCACAATTCTGACTTTTTTTTCTTCACAATTTTGAAAATAAATTCTTCTCAAATAAATAGATTAACCTTTTTATATTGTGCCATATAAACTTAGAACTGCAAGCGATGAGATGAGATATTGTGAGATAAAAAGTGACAATTACCTTTAATTTTTTAACCCTTCAAACAAGCTTCAATAGATTATGAGTGTTTTTTTTATTATTAAAATGTATTTAATTCCAAATTTAATTTAATTAATGTGGAAAACAGAATTTTGGGAGGAAATAAAACAGATTTCATAAAAACATTGTGATACAAACCACCAGTTTAAAAAAAAAAAAAACACTGAGCATAAAATAATATAAAGCAGCAAAAGCAAAAAACAAACATGATGAAAGCAATAACCTGCAGTTAGTAAGACTGCTCTAACTACTTTAAAATAGTTTTTGATTCACTTAAAATAACAGACTCAATAGAATCCGCAGATACGATAAGGACACTGTGGACATTGGCAAAGCAGGGGTGTTGGGGTTCTGCCGGGACAGACGCTGGCCAATATTTGCCAAGGTACATGGCAGAGGAAAACAGCCTGAACCCTGACCACACCAAGAGTGCTTCTGATGAATAAGATCCATTCTGGCTTGAGATTCCACTACAGCGAGGTGAAAGGCGCCCTGTGTAGTTAACAGGCTTAATCTGCTACGAGCACAGCGAGAAACAGACAAACTATCAAGCAGAAAAGAAGCAATTAAAAGCAAAGGCATCTGAAAAATCATTTGAACCAGATAGGAGACTCAGAGGTCCAGTCTAGGTCAAGCTTCGTCCCATTCTCTCCTCTTACGGTATAAACTCCCTCCTCAGAGCCTCTTTGCCTTCCCCCAACTAACCTTCAAAGAAAAAAGGCCCTAAAGGCCAAAGAGGGCCCCATGTACACAGAGAGACTGCTCTGTATCCATACAGAACTGCCCTGAAAACATTCCCCAGGCCGACAACCCACTCCAGAGGGCCCGAAAACCTCTTCTTCATCCATCTTTTTCTACTTAATTTACGGCCTGAACACTTTCAAGCTGCATATCCACCCGTGATGCTGAACACAATGCACTGCAGTGTCTCAGCATTGAAAATGAAAGGGATCACATTCTTGGGCTATGATGGGTCACTGTGACTGTGCAGTGCACGTGGTGAACAGGGCTGGCCAATATAAAACAATGCAATATTCTGACATGAGCATTCAATGATTGCTTTTTAATTGGCTATAGGGCTCTTAAATTAGAGATGCACTGATTATTTTTAAGGGCACAATAATATGCAGAAATATTTAAAAGCATAAGCAAAACAATAAATACATTTTGGTTATTCATTGCTCTATTTATGCTTTTTTACACAATAACAAAATCAATCATCAATACTGAAAACAGCTTGCTTTACAAGACTAAAACTGCACCGAATAATGACAAAGGTGACATTATTAATCCAAGAAACCTATTTGAAGAAGTTATTTTTAAAAGTGATAACCAGCGTTAATTTAAGGAAAAATTGTTCAACATTATTATTTTTAACTGTTTTTAATTAGGCTTTTTACTGTATTTTAGATAACTGCATAAATATTCTCAAACTAATTGGATACAATATCCAGAAAGTTTGGTTAAAATGATCGATCAAAAAAAAATAAATCACTTTTAAACTGAACAATAAATACATTTTGGGTTTTCATTGTTCCATTTATGCTTAATTTCACATAATAACAACAACAAAATTACCTGCTTTACAAAAGTAATACTGCATTGAAAAAAAAAAGTGAAAAATTAAATGCAAGAAACAATTCTGAAATAAGTTACTTTTAAAAAAAACTAATAACTTATGTTCATTTAGGGGGGGGGGGGGGGGTGGGGGGGGGGGGGGTGTGTTTAAAACATGCTTCATTTTTAACTAGACTTTTTACTAGGTTTTACATAACTGCATTAAATATTTCCAATCTTGACTGCAATGAAAGTTCAGTTGAAATTGTGGTTCAAAATCACCCTAATAAATACATTTTGATAATTAATCAAAATCATTAATCTATAACCTCTGAAGATGAACAGCTTGCTTTACAAAACTACAATAATGCATCTTTTTTTTTTTTAAGCAAAAAGGGAATATCTGAATATGAAAGCTGAACTGATAACTAATGTTTAATTTAGGGAAAAACGGTTTAATAAGGTTATTTTGATTTTATACTGTGTTTTTACGTAACTGCAATAAGCATTTGCAATTTGGTTGAAATTATTCAAAATCACCCTTTTAAGCCATTTAAGAGCAAATAAATGCATGACATGACAGACAGCGCTCGTGGCCCCCAAAATATTTCACCATCACACCGGGCCCCCCAAACAAACCTTCACTAAACTGGCTATCCACAATGCCAGTGTAAGGCAAACTGCACTCACCATAGAAACCACACATAGCATGTCATCAGTTTATGGGCAATGGGAGGAGATCGAGGGGCTTTTGTTGAAACAAAAAATGTAACTCTTCCTCTGCTTTGGCACTGCCATCAAACAAACAGTGGCAATCAAAAGTCAATGCAGCACGCTGTGGCACAACAGCACAACTACTGGGAAAAGCTGGGCACTTTGATCATTAAGTGACTTCATGCTCTTGAAAGGTTCGAAAAACAGTTTATGCAACCTGCGCGGAAAAATTACATAATTTTGGCCTGTACCCACCCACCTGTAGCCTTACCTCGAAATAAGACACGACGGGGGCTTCCCATCAACGGGCCCTTCTTAGATTGGTGACAGGAAACATCTGGTGTTATTAAACACCTCGAGCCATATTTAGCATCAAACCTAATAAAACCGCATAGGTTAGGTCTCTTCACGGTCACTGGCCACTTAGTTCCCACAGCACAGACGCAAAGACTCACAGGGACAGAATCACAGAATCCAGTGAACCGCAGAATCCAGTCACAAAAATGGAATTTACAATATAATGCGGAATGTCACGTCATTTGGCAGATTTTGGATGGATAAACATGCTTTTTTCGTCAATAAGTTTAAATTAACCATTAAAATAGAATCCAGACCATTTTAAGCATACGAAAATTGAATCCAGACAATTTCAAAACGGAAAAAAAATTAAATACCACCTTAATAAATTGTATCATTTTCATGATTTCAATTCATTAGACATGCTTTTTGAGTGAAAAATCCAAATGGGAAAAAAATTATAAAACAAAAAATAGACTGAATTTAGAGAAAAACATTCTATGGAATTTGGGGGGAAAAATAAAACAAATTTCATAGGGCCCTAAAATTTATTTTGTTACCTTTTAATAAATTGTATACATTTCATGATTTCAATTAATTAGACATGCTATGATGAATAATATTTAATTTAACTATTAAAATGAATCCAGAAAATGGAAAAACATAATTTGGGAAGAATAAATCAGATTTCATAGGGACCTTTAGGCTGCCAATTACATTGCAAACTACTCGGGGGCAAAAAATTAAATTAAAAAAACATGTCAATCAACCCCTGTACCCCAAAGGTACATTATTTTATACAATCTTGAAAAAGCCTTAATTCTCAGCAATAGTACAGAACCATTGAACATGTTCTAAGGGAAAATCCAATGCGCAATATAGCCTTTCTTCACAAAGTCCCTTCAGATTGGGGTATTCCAAAGGTGACACACAATGCAGACCCCTGAAATATCACCTTATTAGTCAACACAGAGCAAGTATCATTCAAGAAAACAGCCACAAGCAAAAAGGAATACACGACTTTAGGGAAGTGCACTTAAAAATGGGAAATCTGGCGGTGATGAACTTCTGACCTTGATGTCAGTGAGGTTATGAGAGGTCACTCGTCTGACCTGATTCTAACCCACACTTACTGCTGGTCACACGAGGCAAACCACCCTCATCATGTCTGACCAGTGCTTCATCACATCACAAAATGACTCATCGTCAGCCTTTAAAATGCCCACGATGAGACAATTGCTCTGATCTAAACCATACTACAAGACATGTACGAAGAACAGTACAAACATGAACTCAGTATTTCACAGAAACGCTTGACTACGGTACAGTCAAGCAGTCCTAAAATGAGAATTCTAGTGGAAAAGCTTTCGAGACACTTAAAAGCAGAAATGGACTCATCCTGGCTTTTCACGACCAACAGGATCGTTTATGTTAGTGTCTGAGGACCTTATTACCTTCAAATCAATTACTTCAGTTTTTGACACAATAATAATAACAATTATTTATCTATTTAATGCTTATAGCAATATGTTCTTAAGTCAGTGATTTAAGTGCCGATTTATTATATTTTATAAAATGAATAATTTTATGGCAACAATTTTAATTATAAATAATTAATTATATTTTAAAATATAATCTATGTTATACAAAAGTACACTGAAGCTATTATAGCAATATTTGTAAATATCCAATGTTATAATTTATCATTTTTATTATAAATAATTATTTTTATTATAATAACTTCATTATTTATTTGTTATAATAAATATTATTTTATTATAATTATTCATTTGTAAAAGTTAGCTAAATTACAAAAAAGGCTATTTAATGCTTATAGCAATATGTTCTTCCAATGCTGATTCAGTAATCTCAATTTCAAAAAATTGACCCTTATGACTGGTTTTGTGGTCCAGGTTCACAAATATGTATTCAATCCCTCATCATGACTTTGCAAACAGCCAGATGTACGCAAAAGACCCAACATCACACACACACTCACTCACACACACTCACTCTCTCTCACACACACACACACACACACACACACACACTCACTCTCTCACTCACTCACACACACACACACACACACACACACACACTCTC
>NW_015506466.1:374860-375351 GCF_001515645.1 Sinocyclocheilus grahami | reverse complement strand
ACTAAAGCTTGCCCACATTTGAAATGTTTCTAACAACTTAAATGATGTATTATTTGCAATGCAGAAAGTAAGATTTTAATTTGTTTGGAGTTTAATGCTTATGAAGTTGTTAGAGCTACTAATCACAAGATTAGTTAAGAGCTTCTGTGAACAGTAACATTATGTTATTGCATCTAAGCAAATGAAGAGAATGCTAGACCACAGATGCTGAAAAACTTCTTTCTCTGTCAGAGAAAGTTGGTTTATGCAATGTTAAGACTAAAGCTTGCCCACATTTGAAATGTTTCTAACAAGTTAAATGAAGTGTTATTTGCAATCAAGTAAGATTTTAATTTGTTTGGAGTTTAATGCTTATGAAGTTGTTAGAGCTACTAATCACAAGATTAGTTAAGAGCTTCTGTGAACAGTAACATTATGTTATTGCATCTAAGCAAATGAAGAGAATGCTAGACCACAGATGCTGAAAAACTTCTTTCTCTGTTAGAGAAAGT
>NW_015506466.1:373452-374158 GCF_001515645.1 Sinocyclocheilus grahami | reverse complement strand
GAGAATTCAAGGCCTCATATGCTGAAAACCTTCCTTCTCTGTTACAGAGAGTTGGCTTTTGCAATGCTAAGACTAACGCTTGCCCACATTTAAAATGTTTCTAAAAAAATTAAAGAAGTGTTATTTGCAATCAAGAAAGTCAGATTTTAATTTGTTTGAATTTTTATGCTCATCAAGTTATATTAGAGCTACTAATCACAAGAAGCTTAGTTTACAGCTTCTGTGACCAGTAAACCTATTTTATTGCAACAAAGCAAATATAGAGAATTCAAGGCCTCGTATACTGAAAACCTTCTTTCTCTGTTACAGAGAGTTTGTTTTTGCAATGCTAAGACTAAAGCTTGCCCACATTAAAAATGTTTCTAACAAGTTAAATGAAGCGTTATTTGCAATGCAGAATGTCAGATTTGAATTTGTTTGGAGTTTAATGCTCATCAAGTTATATTAGAGCTACTAATCACAAGAAGCTTAGTTTACAGCTGCTGTGACCAGTAAACCTATTTTATTGCAACAAAGCAAATATTGAGAATTCAAGGCCTCATATGCTGAAAACCTTCTTTATCTGTTAGAGAGAGTTGGTTTTTGCAATGCTAAACTAAAGCTTGCCCACATTTAAAATGTTTCTAATAAGTTAAATGAAGCGTTATTTGCAATGCAGAATGTCAGATTTGAATTTGTTTGGAGTTTAATGCTCATGAAGTTGTTA
>NW_015506466.1:368536-373425 GCF_001515645.1 Sinocyclocheilus grahami | reverse complement strand
AATGCTCATGAAGTTGTTAGAGATACTAATCACAAGTTTAGTTAATAGCTTCTGTGAACAGTAACATTATGTTATTGCATCTAAGCATATTTAGAGAATGCTAGACCACAGATGCTGAAAAACTTCTTTATCTGTTAGAGACAGTTGGTTTTTGCAATGCTAAAACTAAAGCTTGCCCATATTTAAAATGTTTCTAACAAGTTAAATGAAGCTTTATTTGCAATACAGAATGTCAGATTTTAATTTGTTTGGAGTTTAATGCTCATGAAGTTGTTAGAGATACTAATCACAAGTTTAGTTAATAGCTTCTGTGAACAGTAACATTATGTTATTGCATCTAAGCAAATTTAGAGAATGCTAGACCACAGATGCTGAAAAACGTCTTTCTCTGTTAGAGAAAGTAGGTTTATGCAATGTTAAGACTAAAGCTTGCCCACATGAAAGTTATCTCCAACAAGTGAAATTAAATGTTATTTGCAATGCAGAAAGTCAGATTTGAATTTGTTTGGAGTTTAATGCTCATGAAGTTGTTAGAGATACTAATCACAAGTTTAGTTAATAGCTTCTGTGAACAGTAACATTATGTTATTGCATCTAAGCAAATTTAGAGAATGCTAGACCACAGATGCTGAAAAACGTCTTTCTCTGTTAGAGAAAGTAGGTTTATGCAATGTTAAGACTAAAGCTTGCCCACATGAAAGTTATCTCCAACAAGTGAAATTAAATGTTATTTGCAATGCAGAAAGTCAGATTTGAATTTGTTTGGAGTTTAATGCTCATGAAGTTGTTAGAGATACTAATCACAAGTTTAGTTAATAGCTTCTGTGAACAGTAACATTATGTTATTGCATCTAAGCAAATTTAGAGAATGCTAGACCACAGATGCTGAAAAACGTCTTTCTCTGTTAGAGAAAGTAGGTTTATGCAATGTTAAGACTAAAGCTTGCCCACATGAAAGTTATCTCCAACAAGTGAAATTAAATGTTATTTGCAATGCAGAAAGTCAGATTTGAATTTGTTTGGAGTTTAATGCTCATGAAGTTGTTAGAGATACTAATCACAAGTTTAGTTAATAGCTTCTGTGAACAGTAACATTATGTTATTGCATCTAAGCAAATTTAGAGAATGCTAGACCACAGATGCTGAAAAACGTCTTTCTCTGTTAGAGAAAGTAGGTTTATGCAATGTTAAGACTAAAGCTTGCCCACATGAAAGTTATCTCCAACAAGTGAAATTAAATGTTATTTGCAATGCAGAAAGTCAGATTTGAATTTGTTTGGAGTTTAATGCTCATGAAGTTGTTAGAGATACTAATCACAAGTTTAGTTAATAGCTTCTGTGAACAGTAACATTATGTTATTGCATCTAAGCAAATTTAGAGAATGCTAGACCACAGATGCTGAAAAACGTCTTTCTCTGTTAGAGAAAGTAGGTTTATGCAATGTTAAGACTAAAGCTTGCCCACATGAAAGTTATCTCCAACAAGTGAAATTAAATGTTATTTGCAATGCAGAAAGTCAGATTTGAATTTGTTTGGAGTTTAATGCTCATGAAGTTGTTAGAGATACTAATCACAAGTTTAGTTAATAGCTTCTGTGAACAGTAACATTATGTTATTGCATCTAAGCAAATTTAGAGAATGCTAGACCACAGATGCTGAAAAACGTCTTTCTCTGTTAGAGAAAGTAGGTTTATGCAATGTTAAGACTAAAGCTTGCCCACATGAAAGTTATCTCCAACAAGTGAAATTAAATGTTATTTGCAATGCAGAAAGTCAGATTTGAATTTGTTTGGAGTTTAATGCTCATGAAGTTGTTAGAGATACTAATCACAAGTTTAGTTAATAGCTTCTGTGAACAGTAACATTATGTTATTGCATCTAAGCAAATTTAGAGAATGCTAGACCACAGATGCTGAAAAACGTCTTTCTCTGTTAGAGAAAGTAGGTTTATGCAATGTTAAGACTAAAGCTTGCCCACATGAAAGTTATCTCCAACAAGTGAAATTAAATGTTATTTGCAATGCAGAAAGTCAGATTTGAATTTGTTTGGAGTTTAATGCTCATGAAGTTGTTAGAGATACTAATCACAAGTTTAGTTAATAGCTTCTGTGAACAGTAACATTATGTTATTGCATCTAAGCAAATTTAGAGAATGCTAGACCACAGATGCTGAAAAACGTCTTTCTCTGTTAGAGAAAGTAGGTTTATGCAATGTTAAGACTAAAGCTTGCCCACATGAAAGTTATCTCCAACAAGTGAAATTAAATGTTATTTGCAATGCAGAAAGTCAGATTTGAATTTGTTTGGAGTTTAATGCTCATGAAGTTGTTAGAGATACTAATCACAAGTTTAGTTAATAGCTTCTGTGAACAGTAACATTATGTTATTGCATCTAAGCAAATTTAGAGAATGCTAGACCACAGATGCTGAAAAACGTCTTTCTCTGTTAGAGAAAGTAGGTTTATGCAATGTTAAGACTAAAGCTTGCCCACATGAAAGTTATCTCCAACAAGTGAAATTAAATGTTATTTGCAATGCAGAAAGTCAGATTTGAATTTGTTTGGAGTTTAATGCTCATGAAGTTGTTAGAGATACTAATCACAAGTTTAGTTAATAGCTTCTGTGAACAGTAACATTATGTTATTGCATCTAAGCAAATTTAGAGAATGCTAGACCACAGATGCTGAAAAACGTCTTTCTCTGTTAGAGAAAGTAGGTTTATGCAATGTTAAGACTAAAGCTTGCCCACATGAAAGTTATCTCCAACAAGTGAAATTAAATGTTATTTGCAATGCAGAAAGTCAGATTTGAATTTGTTTGGAGTTTAATGCTCATGAAGTTGTTAGAGATACTAATCACAAGTTTAGTTAATAGCTTCTGTGAACAGTAACATTATGTTATTGCATCTAAGCAAATTTAGAGAATGCTAGACCACAGATGCTGAAAAACGTCTTTCTCTGTTAGAGAAAGTAGGTTTATGCAATGTTAAGACTAAAGCTTGCCCACATGAAAGTTATCTCCAACAAGTGAAATTAAATGTTATTTGCAATGCAGAAAGTCAGATTTGAATTTGTTTGGAGTTTAATGCTCATGAAGTTGTTAGAGATACTAATCACAAGTTTAGTTAATAGCTTCTGTGAACAGTAACATTATGTTATTGCATCTAAGCAAATTTAGAGAATGCTAGACCACAGATGCTGAAAAACGTCTTTCTCTGTTAGAGAAAGTAGGTTTATGCAATGTTAAGACTAAAGCTTGCCCACATGAAAGTTATCTCCAACAAGTGAAATTAAATGTTATTTGCAATGCAGAAAGTCAGATTTGAATTTGTTTGGAGTTTAATGCTCATGAAGTTGTTAGAGATACTAATCACAAGTTTAGTTAATAGCTTCTGTGAACAGTAACATTATGTTATTGCATCTAAGCAAATTTAGAGAATGCTAGACCACAGATGCTGAAAAACGTCTTTCTCTGTTAGAGAAAGTAGGTTTATGCAATGTTAAGACTAAAGCTTGCCCACATGAAAGTTATCTCCAACAAGTGAAATTAAATGTTATTTGCAATGCAGAAAGTCAGATTTGAATTTGTTTGGAGTTTAATGCTCATGAAGTTGTTAGAGATACTAATCACAAGTTTAGTTAATAGCTTCTGTGAACAGTAACATTATGTTATTGCATCTAAGCAAATTTAGAGAATGCTAGACCACAGATGCTGAAAAACGTCTTTCTCTGTTAGAGAAAGTAGGTTTATGCAATGTTAAGACTAAAGCTTGCCCACATGAAAGTTATCTCCAACAAGTGAAATTAAATGTTATTTGCAATGCAGAAAGTCAGATTTGAATTTGTTTGGAGTTTAATGCTCATGAAGTTGTTAGAGATACTAATCACAAGTTTAGTTAATAGCTTCTGTGAACAGTAACATTATGTTATTGCATCTAAGCAAATTTAGAGAATGCTAGACCACAGATGCTGAAAAACGTCTTTCTCTGTTAGAGAAAGTAGGTTTATGCAATGTTAAGACTAAAGCTTGCCCACATGAAAGTTATCTCCAACAAGTGAAATTAAATGTTATTTGCAATGCAGAAAGTCAGATTTGAATTTGTTTGGAGTTTAATGCTCATGAAGTTGTTAGAGATACTAATCACAAGTTTAGTTAATAGCTTCTGTGAACAGTAACATTATGTTATTGCATCTAAGCAAATTTAGAGAATGCTAGACCACAGATGCTGAAAAACGTCTTTCTCTGTTAGAGAAAGTAGGTTTATGCAATGTTAAGACTAAAGCTTGCCCACATGAAAGTTATCTCCAACAAGTGAAATTAAATGTTATTTGCAATGCAGAAAGTCAGATTTGAATTTGTTTGGAGTTTAATGCTCATGAAGTTGTTAGAGATACTAATCACAAGTTTAGTTAATAGCTTCTGTGAACAGTAACATTATGTTATTGCATCTAAGCAAATTTAGAGAATGCTAGACCACAGATGCTGAAAAACTTCTTTATCTGTTAGAGACAGTTGGTTTTTGCAATGCTAAAACTAAAGCTTGCCCATATTTAAAATGTTTCTAACAAGTTAAATGAAGTGTTATTTGCAATCAAGAAAGTCAGATTTTAATTTGTTTGAAATTTAATGCTCATCAAGTTATATTAGAGCTACTAATCACAAGAAGCTTAGTTTACAGCTTCTGTGACCAGTAACACTATTTCATTGCAACAAAGCAAATATAGAGAATTCAAGGCCTCATATGCTGAAAACCTTCTTTATCTGTTAGAGAGAGTTGGTTTTTGCAATGCTAAAACTAAAGCTTGCCCATATTTAAAATGTTTCTAACAAGTTAAATGAAGCTTTATTTGCAATACAGAATGTCAGATTTTAATTTGTTTGGAGTTTA
>NW_015506466.1:352782-367663 GCF_001515645.1 Sinocyclocheilus grahami | reverse complement strand
ATCTAAGCACTGTTAGTGCTTCCTAGTGAAAAAGACATTGATTGTGGAATCGATTCCAGAATATTTGCAGATTTTTCATTTCAAGGCCATGTGACGTGACCCCTTGTTGACTGCTTATTTGTAATCTCCAGGGCCTCCTCTATGATATGACAATGTTTTGGCCTTTCGGATAAATGGTCAGCTCTTGAAAATTCATCAAAGTTGCAAAAATCTCTTGCAATACCAGCATCAACCTGGGCGCTCTCGTTTCACGGATAAAATTTGCAACTTGGACATACAATTTGGAAATGATCCCTAGAATACGTAATAAGAGCTTCTTTGAATGCAGTAGAACATAGAGCTGGTCTCAGGATCTTCTTCCGTGAAGATGATAGAGAGGAAATGTAAAAGTAAAGATTTCTGGCAGGTTATTTTTCTGGAAAGAAGTGCACATCACATCAAAAGTTAGAACAGGCTTTTTGGGAGCCAGACACCAATCCACCTCTTTAGATATTGTAAACAGCTGCAAAACTGTAAACATTGCATCTAACTTTATTTAAATGTCACTCTAAACTTTTAAACATTTATACACATCACCACTACACATATTTTCTCTTATTTTCCAGCAAAATATATAAATTTTTCAATGTATATGTCAATTTTATATTGTTTTTATTTTAAAAAAAAATCACAAAATACATCACAAACGTAGTGATAGGGGCAGATGGCCACAGCCAGAAAAATGAATGGATATCTATTGCCCTCTGCTTGATATATATGGTCCAGTATATATGCTCACACTTGTACTGATAGACAGGAGTTTTTTTTACAAAAAGATACCTGAACATATATATTTATATATGTAATTACTACAGTTATTTTTTCCAACCAGCAGATGGCCGTTTTCTGTCCCTATAGCACCTAGATCAATATTTAGAAACAACTTATATTTCATTTGGATCATAAAGTGTTTTTTAATAAAAATGCAAGGTAACACTTTATAATAATGTTCAGTTGTAAGTCATTTATAAGTGATTAGTTAATGATGAACTAATCATTTACAAGACATGGCTATGCATTCATAAATGATTAATAAGTGATATGCTAACAATGTGTGTATGTTTTGTTAATTCATTTACAAGTCATTTAAAAGTAATTAGTTAATGATGAACTAATCATTTACAAGACATGGCTATGCATTCATAAATGATTAATAAGTGATATGTTAATATTTTTTAGTTAAAAATAATTTACAAGTGATTAGATGATGAACTAATCATTTACAAAACATGACTATACATTCACAAATGATTAAGTAATATGCTAATGATTTACAAATCTGTTGTGTTATCTTAAAAAAATAGCACCATGACATAATCAAACAGATCCTTAGTAAATGCTTAATAGTTACTAGTTAAGTTACTAGTTAATATATTATTAATCACTTATAAATCATTGAAATGTCAACATTGTAGTATCTCAATAAACATTTGTTAATCATGAACAAATGATGATTAAACCATTAGTAAATGATCAGTATATAATTTATGTATGTTTCGTTAAAGTAGTAAACTGATCTGTTAAAAAGCCTAAAAATACAATTATGCTAAAACTATATATATATATCTATTTTTTTTTAAAATAAATTATTTGCTGTCAAGTGAATAAACAGGTGTAAATGATTTACGGTCAGGGGATTCCAGTGGGGTGTGTTAAACGCTTTCTCTTATCAGCACAGACTTGTTTTCTGTGTGGAGTGTGTGGGATCTAGTGATAATGTGAACCAGGTTTACCCTCTACTGAAGATCACAGCGTTAAAATACTCCATGTGTGTCAGAGAAGACATCTGTCTACACCCTCACCAGTCAGCCCTTACATTTCAGTACACATTACAATGTATTCAAAACCTGTTGTGCAAACGCATGAATAAATCATTTACAAAGCTTTCTGCATCCCCTAATCTAAAGTGTAAACAATTCATCACTTGTAAATTTGTTACACATTTGTAGATCTTTCTTACCTGTTACAAATTATCTGTATGATCTGTAGCTGTAAACAAGGCATTTACAACACTTTCTGCATCCCCTCATCTAAAGTGTAAAATACTCATTAGTTGTAAATGTTTTACAAACCTGCCGGTTACAGGTTGTGTGCACTGGAGTGAAAGATCTACGAATGATGAGTAAAACATTTACAACTGATAAGTAGCTTACACTTTAGATTAGGGAATGCAAAAAGTGTTGTAAATGCCTTGTATACACCTACAGTTGCATGTTATACACAGACGCAATGTAGCTCTCTTGTATCAATAAAGACTTGTATTGTGAATATATATTTAACTCATTATTTTCCAAAACTGATGTATACCATGCCTCATGTGCTTTTTCTTTCAGTCGTTGGTTAAGAATAGCTGTAAATGTTCTTATATCACCTACACTTTGAGCCTCCCGGGCACTAGAAAAACCATAAAAATACAGCAGAACTCTAATACGAGTAACCCATGTTTTTCCTACTTCATCTAATTGAAAAAGCACATTATAATATTTTTTTTGGATAATGATGATTTGACAGACACTAGTTTTATCCAATACATGATACATCTTTTCGTATGTGGACAATACAAATCTACCCAAATCACCCAAGACAGCTACATTGCTCACACTTGTACTGATAGACAGGAGTTTCTTACAAAAAGATACCTGAACATTTTCAATACACTCCACTGGTTCAAAACCCCATATCTCAGATCCATAATAAAGTATCTGAGCAACCATGCGATCAAACAAATACAAAGACTGATTGCAGCTAATTTTATGTTTACGAACAAATCGTAGCAAGGAAAGCATTGCTTCCTTGCCTTGGCTTGCTAAAAGTTGTCGGGTTTTCTACCATGACAATTTTGTTGTAAACCACATACCCAGATATTTGTAACAATTAACCACTTCAATCTGTTCACCAGCAAAATACCATTTTTCATCCTTCAAACCATAATTGTGGCCCAGCACGTTCCATTGGCAGCTCAACTGGTTGCGGAGTGCAAGAGGAGTGATGTTCCCCCAAGGGTTGGTTCCCTGGAGGGTTTGCCATCACTGTTACCCTCAGACCGCCCGTGCTACTGCCTGAAGTAGCCCCCGCCTGACTGCCGCCATGAAGAGAGCGTGATCGAGGCAGAGGCAACGGAGCTCCGCCCCTTTCAGGAACAGAGCTTGGCCCGCGACTCCGAGATGATCATCTTCCCGCAATGAGAACATGACTCATCCACAAACGCGACCTCAGCGTGTTAATGCCCAGGCACGTGAGGCAGCGATCATGACCATCAATGCCCGGGTGATACGTTGTCTATAGCAAGACCCACATCGTCTTTACAAAGACGATAACGTCGAGTTTGCCACGCAACGTCGTCTTTAAAAAGACGCACCGTGAATGCTCTTTTAGGGAAAAAGCTCTTTTTGCGTGCTGAAGCGCATAGGGAGACGGCCGCCTGCAACACAAACAGGGGGTAGTCCAGCCTGATGTGTGCAACCCACTCGACACGGGAAAACCACCACCGCTGATGCGCCGTACCACCAACACGAAGAGCTATCGAAGAGCTCTCAAAGAGCGCGCTGAACTCGTTCGGTCTTCTCTCAATAGAGTAGTCAGGAGCAGAACGATGTGATCGTTCGGCTCCGAAGCGAAAAGCTGAATATGCGCTGCACCTGCTGCCTACTTAAACTCACGCTGTGATCAGCGGCAGCTGGATGCAATAATCCAACGTGATCTCATGATAATTCGTATGTATTTTACGTAAAATGTGGTTCTATAAAACGTACATTTACTTACGTTTTTACAGGCACTAAAATGTACAATACTGACGTATTTTCAGCCTCTAAACGTACGAAACTGACGTATTTTCAGCATTTTAACGTACAAAACTGACGTATTGACGACACCTAAAAATGAATCCTTATGAATATTGAAACGTATAAACATGAGACCAGGCTGAATAATCGCATGCCAATGTGCATTGGCTCGTTTAGTTTACACTCGAAGTAGATTGGTCTCTCTAAGCGAAAGGGAACTGCACATAATGTAATATTACATTATTATTGTAATAAAACGTACATAATGTAATCATTTTCTCAACATGTAATAAAATCTTGAGCTCATAATGGTATCATTTTCCAATGTAATAACAAATTTTTCACATAATGTAATAGGTTATTGTATGAGAAATTTATTACATTATGAACACACTGTGGCAACTTCTAATGTTATCACAGTTCATAAGGTAATACCAGCATATAATTTAAATTAATGTTTACAATATTATAATTATCTTTCAAAATAATAAATTTGACTACAAAACATATTCAAAGTTTTATGTAAAATAAGCTATTACATTAAAAGAAAATTAGGCTTAGGCTACATTGCGAACTTTTATTTTTTACAAAAAGCTTACTAATTTTGTGATTTATGACGGCTTCATCATTTTTAGACGCTTTGACCCAAACACATTTTAAGTTTTATGCACCAAATTAAAAAATAACGCTTCTGTTCTATAATGGTATCATTTTCCAATGTAATACATTTTTCACATAATGTACTAGGTTATTGTATGAGAAATGTATTACATTATGAACACACTGTGGCAACTTCTAATGTTATCACAGTTCATAAGGTAATACCAGCACATAATTTAAATTAATGTTTACAATATTATAATTATCTTTCAAAATAATAAATTTGACTACAAAACATATTCAAAGTTTTATGTAAAATAAGCTATTACATTAAAAGAAAATTAGGCTTAGGCTACATTGCGAACTTTTATTTTTTACAAAAAGCTTACTAATTTTGTGATTTCTTCCTCATTTTTAGATGCTTTGACCCAAACACATTTTAAGTTTTATGCACCAAATTAAAAAATAACGCTTCTGTTCTCTATATATATATAGGCACAGAAATGATGCATGATTGTAAGTTGTAATAAATTTTTTTTTACATATCCTCTGATGTACATTCATGTTCTAACTTGTATTAAAGCGAAGAAATGTTAATTTAACTCATGCTCCGTGCTGCCGTTGCCTGAGACAGATAACGCAGTCTATCCCAGACTACATTAGACTTTCATTAGTTTTTTCCAATTTGTTCATAAAAATGCCTTCAATTCAAGGACGTAGAATTTAGTAGGGGTGAAACTGAATTATTCCTTGCAATAATTTTGATCAAACAATTGAAATATATTTATATGTAACCACTGTCATTGTCATCATACCACAGACACAATCTGAGAAGTTAAAGTAAATATGTCAGCAAACTGCGCTCTTTCAAGGGAGTGCATTTAATGCATGGCCAAAGTATGAACATAATCTAAATGTTTAAAACATGCAAAATAGGATTGCCAACTGTTCCCGTATTTAACTAACATTCCATATTAAATTCCATATTAAATCCATATGGAAAGCAGTTTATCGTGTCATGCTAGGGAGCTAAAAAAAACAAAACAAGAGCACCCTTAGTTGAAACTTTAATAATAACATATTTGCAAACTCTTCTGTGCATATTTGCATTTGAGCGCTGGAGAGCATCAGATGTTTCTGTTTACAATGTTTGCAGCATTGAGCAGTGTAGGCAATCACAGACACGTCCGTTGAACCGATGAACTGAGATGAGTGATATGCTCAGTGCATTTGAAATTATAAAGGGAGCACTCTTTGCATTCATTCTAGGCAATCTGTAATGCATTCATAATTTTAATAAAATAGTGTTTTTTTCATGATGCTAAGAGGAACAATGTCCCCTCACTAAAGTTAAGCTATAGTTTAGTTATTCTATATAAATGCTAAAATGAATCTCAGACGTGAACATATTTGCTTTGCTTAATCCATTCAAGTGCAAATTCATTCTAAAAAGAAACATTTATTTCCTTTTAGAATTAATTTGTTTGTGTGTATAGACACACACACACACGCACACACAAACAACTGAATTCTAAAAGGAAATATATATTTCCTATAATAATATTATATTAAACCGGTTTTAAAAAGATATTTTTTGCTGTATTGATACTGAGTTCTTTTTTTTTAACTTAGGCTATACTTTGTACACAGTGTTGTTATTGTACACTGTTGTAATGTGGTGTTTTGTTTCATGTTCATGTTTTCCATGTCTTTTATTTTGTAATTGTTTTATGGTCCATGTTAGTGTCATGCTTCCCTTACCTCATGTCTCTCTGCCTTATGTATGTGTCATGTTCTGATTGGTAGTCTTAGTCATGTGTCTTGTTTCCCATTGGTTTGTTCTTGTCATGTGCCCCTCCTGTTTGCTATAAGTAGCCATCATGTTGCTATTGTCTCTGGTCATGTATTGATGTTGTAACCCGCTGTCGGTGAGTCTAGTCTGTTTGTGCCTCGTCAAATCTGTTCATGCCTCGTCAAGCTCTTTGAGCGTGCACTGGCTTACATGCCAGCTGCTCCGTACATCATGAGGAGAAAATCCATCTAGTCTCATCCACACTCTTATTCTCTTTCTTTGCTTCATTTTATTTTATTTTCCGTTGAGAGTTTCGTGCTCTGAGTTAAGTTTTACTGCAACTCCAAAATGTTTGCTTTGCTTAATATTTACATGTACAAATTACTTCAAAAAAGAAATATATATTTCCATTTAGAAATAATTTGTGTGTGTGTGTACCCAAACAAATTAATTCTAAAAGGACATATATAATTATTTTTAGATTTAATTTGTACATGAAAAGACTAAGCAAATATGTTCACATCTGAGATTCATTTTAGCATTTATATAGAATAACTAAACTATAGCTAAACTTTAGTGAGGGGACATTTGTAGCAACTCATAGTGTAATCTATGCCAGCAGAAACCAGGTGCAATTCTATCAATGATGTATGGCTTCCAAAAAGGATGTTCCCATTCAAGGACGTAGAATTTAGTAGGGGTGAAACTGAATTATTCATTGCAATAATTTTGATCAAACAATTAAAATATATTTATATGTAACCACTGTCATTGTCATCATACCACAGACACAATCTGAGAAGTTAAAGTAAATATGTCAGCAAACTGCACTCTTTCAAGGGAGTGCATTTATAATGCAAAACGGTCCCATTGTTATGTTTCTTTGATGAACACTTTTTTCCCCGAAGAAAATCATTGCCAGCAGTAACCAGGCGCAAATCCAATAATGATGTCTGACTGCCAAAATGGCTGTTCACAGACACATTTAACTGTTGCGACTGAGGTTTTGGATACCAGACATAATAGTTGGAATTGCATGCAGTTACACTGCTGATATTAAGGTTCTTCAGGGAAAAATGTACATCACATAAACATCACAGTGGTAACAGCATTTTTGGAAGCCATTTATCATTGATAGAATTGCACCTGGTTACTGCTGGAAATTAGTTTCTTCAGGTAAAAGTGTAAATCACAGAAACATAACGGTCCCATTGTTATGCTTCTTTGATGAACACTTTTTTTTCCTGAAGAAAATCATTGCCAGCAGTAACCATGTGCTATTCCAATGATGATGTCTGACTTCCAAAATGGCTGTTCACAGACACATTTTAACTTTTGCGATTGACGTTTTGGAAGCCAGACATATTCGTTGGAATTGCATGTAGTTACACTGCTGATAATAAGGTTCTTCAGGGAATAATGTACATCACATAAACAACAGTGGTAACAGCCTAATTGGAAGCCAGACATCATCGATGGAATTGCACCTGTTACTGCTGGCAATGAGTTTCCTCAGGAAAAAGTGTACATTACTGTAGCAACTCATAATTTAAAAGCTGCACATAATGTAAAAACTGCACATAATGTAATGAGTATTACATTAATATTGCAATAAAATGTTCATCATGTAATAATTTTCTCAAAACGTAATAAAATCTTGAGCTCATAATGTAATAACAATTATTACATTATGAGAAATGTATTGCATTATAAATTCACCAAAAATATTGTCAAATTTCATAATTGTCATAGGCTTTTTTAAAATAAAAACATTAGTGCGTTCAAAATTACATTGTGCTGTATGTTTCATCATCCATTGCTCGATTTCCATGCCCTTTTACATGGCTAAACCAAAGGGTAGAGCACAGTACCAACTACATTACGGATGCTCTCGTGGCTCTCATTGTTTTTATTCAAGTATCAAAATACTCTGAATTCCAGAATTCTAATGTTGTTAGAACACATCAGAAAATGGAGAAAAAACACCTAAAAATATGAACATGAATTATAAATGCGTATAATCGGTATTAGGTATAATAAGAAGACATGTTAAATGTAATTATAATAAACAGCTACAGTAATAGTATTATAGTGAATATTAAGTCAAAGATTAATACTGTTATACTGTTAAAAGCTGTTATACTGTTTCTGTGATGTACATTTTTCCCTGAAGAAACTTATTATCAGCAATGTAACGACATACAATTTCAATGATTTTGTCTGGCTTCCAAAACGTCAGTCGCAACAGTTAAATGTGTCTGTGAACAGCCATTTTGGAAGTCAGACATCATCATCGGAATTGCACCTGGTTACTGCTGGCAATGAGTTTCTTCAGGAAAAAGTGTACATCACAGAAACATAACAGTGGGAACAGCCTTTTTGGAAGCCATATATCATTGATAGAATTGCACCTGGTTACTGCTGGCAATGAGTTTCTTCAGGAAAAAGTGTACATCACAGAAACATAACAGTGGGAACAGCCTTTTTGGAAGCCATATATCATTGATAGAATTGCACCTGGTTACTGCTGGCAATGAGTTTCTTCAGGAAAAAGTGTACATCACAGAAACATAACAGTGGGAACAGCCTTTTTGGAAGCCATATATCATTGATAGAATTGCACCTGGTTACTGCTGGCAATGAGTTTCTTCAGGAAAAAGTGTACATCACAGAAACATAACAGTGGGAACAGCCTTTTTGGAAGCCATATATCATTGATAGAATTGCACCTGGTTACTGCTGGCAATGAGTTTCTTCAGGAAAAAGTGTACATCACAGAAACATAACAGTGGTAACAGCCTAATTGGAAGCCAGACATCATCGATGGAATTGCACCTGTTACTGCTGGCAATGAGCTTCTTCCGGAAAAAAGTTAACATCACTGTAGCAACTCATAATTTAAAAAGTGCACATAATTTTCTCAAAACGTACTAAAATCTTGAACTCATAATGTAATAACAATTATTACATTATGAAAAATGTATTACATTATAAACTCACCAAAAATATTGTCAAATTTCATAATTGTAATAGGCTTTTTAAAAATTAAAATATTTCCATGCCCTTTTACATTGCTAAACCAAAGGGTAGAGCACAGGACCAATTACAGTACGGATGCTCTCATGGCTCTCATTGTTTTTATTCAAGTATCAAAATACTCTGGATTCCAGAATTCTAATGTTGTTAGAACACATCAGAGAATGGAGAAAAAACCTAAAAATATGAATATGAATTATAAATGAGTATAATCGGTATAAGTATAATAATAAGAAGACTTGTTAAATATAATTATAATAAACAGCTACAGTAATAGTATTATAGTGAATAATAAGCCAAAGACAAGTTTCTTTTTGTGTTATGTGATAATTATAATATTTTAAACATTAATTTAAATTATGTGCTGGTATTACCTTATGAACTGTGATTAGATTATAAGTTGCCACAGTGTTTACAATGTAATATATTTCTCATACAATAACCTACTATATTATGTGAAAAATTTGTTATTACATTAAAATATTATTATTATATTATGAGAAAAGTTTTGAGAAAATTATGACATTATGAACATTTTATTACAATAATAGTGCAATACTTATTACATTATGTGCATTTTTTCCATTATGTGCAGTTATTACACTATGAGTTGCTACAATCACAGAAACATAACATTGGGAAAAACCTTTTTGGAAGTCAGACATTATCATTTTGAATTGTAGCAATTGGTTACTGCTGGCAATGAGCCTGACTCTATTACCGAGCGGTTACCGCTGTTACCCATGTGTTGTTGCCGCACAACCCATGAGTTACGTGTGCCCTCACCCCCTTTCGCCCTGTTTTGCATATTGTGGACGTAAAGGGCTGACGTGCCGCACTCTGTTTGCCAATTTTGTCATTTTTCACAACTTTTACGCCCATCGGCCATCCAGTTTTCCACTCTGCCTTGCTGGCGGGACGTCCCGCAACCGTGCCTCTGCCGTTCCGCTCTTGTTTCATTTCCTTCATTGCTAAGGTGCACGTTCATGCCACATTTTTGGCATGAAAGACCGGATAAAAAAAAAACGCCATCTTTTGACTTTAGGCTCCGCCACACATTGCCGATTTTGCTCTCAACGCTATCCTCAACTTTTCTGCGTCCTGGGCAACCCGTGGGTCAGCATGCACGCTGGCGCAGGTGAGAAATGCATGGAATTTAAAAAATGTGGCAAATATGAACGTACCTGAAGCACCGAAGCTCACGATTATGTGTCCGAAACGAGCAGAAGGGTTATACACACAACCACCAGTCTCATTATATACACATATATATTCATATATACATACATTAGACATGGATCGTACTGACCCACCATGGTTCCCGCGTCGGAGCTCTGTCCGGAGAAGCCTCTAGACCGGACCATCAGTAAGATGGTCACCCCGGTTCCACCTTGGGCACAGCTCCTTCTATGTATCCTCTGGATACCTACTTAACAGGGTGTTGCTACTAAGGGGTCTGTTGAGACAGTTCCTTCAGCACATATTTCTTTGGCATGCCTTCTAAAGTAGTTGTGTGATAGGTCATAAATCTATACACATATGCTGACATATACTCACAGAATATGTTGACCTCATAATGTTTCAAACTGCTTACTATACTGAAAAATTAAGCCAAAATGTTATGTGACAGGTGAACTTTTTCTCTCAGTATTTCCTGCGAATGGCCTGTGGTGGGGAAAAGGGGAGTGGCTACACACATCTAGCACAGCATTGGTGGGCTCTGGCAGCAGACGCCCACACGGCCAACTGCAGCATAAATACTGGAGGCAAAGACAGCCCCACACTCTTTCTGGAGAGATGACAGAGCATTGTGTGCCACGTGTCTGGATCATTGGAAGCTCCTACATCCGTAGGCTGCAAGCTTACCTCTGTGAGCAGCAGCTCGACATCAACCTTGGTCTGCCCTGCGAAGTCACCTGGTAAGGCAGAGGAGGCAGGCTCTGGGAGCATCTACTTCCAACCCTGCGGTCTCTCAGAGCTAGCGGTCCAGCTCCTCAGATTTTGCTAATCCATCTCGGTGGAAACAGCTTGTGTCTCGAGGGCCAGAACCGCCTGGATTTCCTTCGGGAAATGAAGGCTGACCTGACCAGGGTCTTTAAGATGCATCCCAAAACCAGGGTCCTGTTTTCTGACATTCTGCCACGTCTGAACTTGAGAGGTCAGACCAGGAGGACCACCTACGGCATCGAGAGAAGCTGGTGGTGGGTCAACGGAACCATGTCTGGGTTCCTGTCAGAAAGAGGCATGCACTGCATTCCTCACTGCAACATCAGCTTGCGTCATCTGATCAAAGATGGAGTCCACCTGAGCCATGAGGGAAACCATCTTTTCCTCAGCAACCTCACAGAGGGCCTTCAGGTCGAGCTTGTAAGAGCCAGCAAATGGCTCTTTTCAGAGCCACCCACTCTTTCAAATAAAGAGCAATTTCCAATGCTGCCTTGTTTTGTCTTAGTAAATCTATTTTGGTGTCCATTTTGATTAATCTAATGAGTAGAATGGTTGACTTCAATCAGTTAAGGTGCAAACAAAATGTTTTCAACAACCATTTAATATAACACACACACAACTAGTAAATTGATAAAAATGACGTAAAAAAGTAAATAACAATTAATTAAACTTGTGCTATATAAAGTGTGAAAAAAATATTTCTCAACAAATCTAATAAAACACACACACACACACACACACACACACACAAACACACACAAACACACAGAATATATAAAAATAACTAAATAAAATAAAAAACTAAATAAAAAAGTAAAAACATGGTTAGGTGGTGCCTTGGTCACATATTTAAATAAAAACTATTTAAATTGAAATAAAAGCAATTAATATTCAAATAGTATTTAATAATATGCTTCTGTGTATAGCATTACAATGTGTGTGTGCTGAACAATTCTGAAATAAAAAATAAAAAACACACAGTGGATAACTCTGTCACGAATCCGGTCTATGAACTTCCGTTCACTCACCACCAGAGGTCACCCACTCACTACATGGACTCTCACACTACACAGACTGTTACACTATACCCTGGACTACATTTCCCATCATCCATTGTACCTCTTGCACACAGCTAAAACAATCATACACTCACCTGAAAGCTATTACACATGCCGAGTATTGTTTGTGTATATCGCTCTCCTAGTGGTAGCACACTTCGGAGCCAGTTTTCTGCCCTAGTTTCCAGTCCATAGTTCGTAGTCAGTCTTGTTTTGCCTGCTTTCCTGTGTTACCTGATTCTTGCCTGTTTATCTTGGATTAACCCTTTGTCTTTCTGTTTCGGACTCTGTTTGCACCTCGCCTGGACTATTGCTCGTGTTATTGGATTTCCCCTCTTGTCAAGCCCTCTGGATAACATTCGCTGTCGACTGACTCGCGACTGACTGTCGACTGAAGAGTTTGGATTACTCTTTTGTCTTGCCCTCAATATACCTGTTTGCCATTGTCAGAACCTTGCCTGCTATATGATCACGCCTTTAAATAAAAGCTTTGCAGATGGATCCGCACGTCTCACATCTCGTTCGCCCCGTAACAGACTCAGTGCTTCAGAAAATGTTTGCCCTATTTCAGAGGCTGTGCTCACACTAGAGATTTGTCGTAAGTTAATTTTTTTTCTCACTTATATTTTTAATGTGTTTTATTTTTATTTCTACAAATCCATGCAGATGAAACACAAGGTATGAGAAGACAATAATAAGAGCTATTAATTGAAAAACTATTTATTAAAAAGTATAAAAAACAAAAAATCCCTCCTGTTCTTGCTGCTCCTCCTCCTCATCATCTGCGAAATACCACAGAGAGGAGGAAAAAAAAATGCACAAAACGTTCACAAATACACTACATAGTTATAGAGGGCACAATAAATCTATACATTACATCTTCTTCATGCTCTTCCTGAGGAGCAGGACGATGTACTGGGGAGGGCAGCGGCGGCGGTGGTGGAGGTGAAGGTGGAGCTACTGGGGGAAGAGGAGGAGGAGGAACATTTGGGGGTCCCTCCTCTCCTGATGAGCTATACTCGGTGTCCTGCAAAACAGCACAACACAACAGCTGTCCAACCTAACATAATTTAATTATCACAGTGTAAAAATGTATGCATAGCTTAAAGACAAGTATAAACTTACTGTACAGCTTATTATTACCGTAGTGGCCTATGGAAAAACATAAAAAAATTAATTATGAAAAATGAATTACTATTTTTATATTATGAAGAATTGTATTGGATTTATATTAGTACTTACAATACTGCTGCCACCATGGACCTCCACCCCACTGTCCACACTGCTGCTCATTTTTCCTGTGGGTCAGAACATATACATATCTGCTTAGCACAATGCAAATCTGTCCTTTTTTGTGTGAGAAAATCAGTGTATGAAATTGAAAAGTAGTGAAATCTGGTGAATTCAACACGTGTTGAAAAACACCAAATTCCAACGAATATTTAATTCGGTCAAATCTGCAGCTACAATTAAGTAATTTATATCAATATAAAGCTTGGAAAAGAGAAAAACAGCGAAATGACTCAGTGCTTCATAAATAGGGTGTTAAGTAAATAAATAAATATATATAAAACTGGGTTGTTAAGTAAATAAATATATATATATATATATATACATATTAAACTAATATTAAAGTGAAGTAGTTTAAAAAAAATTAATCAGTGACTGAATTGTAAAAGTAGTGAAATCTGGTGAATTCAACACGTGTTGAAAAATACCGAATTCCAACAAAAATATTCAATTCGGCCAAATCTGCGGCTACAGTTAAGTAATTGATATCAATATAAAGTTTGGAATCTCAGTTTTATATGTATGCGTGTGTGTGTTTATTTGCTGAACAATTCTGAAATAAAAAAAAATCGCGAAATGACTCGAAATGAGTGCTTCAGAATATGCTTGCTTTATAAAGCTTGGAATCTCAGTTAAAGCGAAAGCATTTGCCAAGAATGTTTTCATTAATCAAGAACGAAAGTTGGAGGTTCGAAGACGATCAGATACCGTCATAGTTCCGACCGTAAACGATGCCGATCCGCGATCCGGCGGCGTTATTCCCATGACCCGCCGGGCAGCATTTGTTTTCGTGACAGAAGCTTCCACAGTGTAACAGAATGACAGTGACAGAACAAAAAAACACAGATAATAAAAAATTAAAAATAGAACAAGTAAATAAGGAATAAAAATATATACAGTAAATCGACAATTGTATGTGCAGGTATATTACAATAGACAGTTTTGTATGTACATGTACTGTATATTATGTGCAAATTTTAGGTGTAGACCGAGTATGAATGTTAGATAAATAAGTGTATGAGTGTATAAATAGTGTGTGTTCCACAGTTATTGTTAAGCGTTCATGAGATGGATTGCCTGAGGGAAGAAACTGTTCCTGTGTCTGGTCGTTCTGGTGCTCAGTGCTCTGTAGCGTCGACCAGATGGCAACAGTTCAAAGAGGGAGTGTGCTGGATGTGAGGGGTCCAGAGTGATTCTGCCAGCCCTTTTGCTCACTCTGGATAAGTGCAGTTCTTGGAGAGAAGGGAGGTTGTACCAATGATTCGCTCAGCAGTCCGGACTACCCTCTGAAGTCTTCTGAGGTCAGATTTGGTAGCTGAGCTGAACCAGACAGTTAT
>NW_015506466.1:351347-352512 GCF_001515645.1 Sinocyclocheilus grahami | reverse complement strand
AACTTCAGGAGCTTGACAGAGGGGTCTTTAGATGTGCAGTCGTTGGTGTAGAGGGAGAAGAGCAGTGGGGAGAGAACACAACCCTGAGAAGCTCCAGTACTGATCGTACGGGTGCTGGATGTGTATTTTCCAGCCTCACTAGCTGCTGTCTGTCTGTCAGGAAGCTGTTGATCCACTGACAGACGGAGGTGGGCACGGAGAGCTGAGATAGTTTGGGCAGGAGGAGGTTTGGGATGATGGTGTTAAAGGCCGAGCTGAAGTCCACGAACAGGATCCTCACATAAGTCCCTGGTCTGTCTAGATGTTGCAGAACATAATGCAGTCCCATGTTTACTGCATCGTCCACAGACCTGTTTGCTCTGTAGGCAAACTGAAGAGGATCCAGCAAGGGTCCAGTGATGTCCTTCAGGTGGGCCAGCACCAGTCTTTCAAAAGACTTCATGACCACAGACGTTAGAGCCACAGGTCTGTAGTCATTAAGTCCAGTAATTTTGGGTTTCTTTGGGACGGGGATGATGGTGGAGCATTTGAAGCATGAAGGGATTTCCCACAGCTCCAGTGATCAGTTGAAGATCTGTGTGAAGATGGGGGCCAGCTGGTCAGCACAGGATTTCAGATGTAAATCCTGCTCTGCTTCATTAGTCCATCTTTTTACGGTTCTTAATGCGGGTTTAGCTGATTTCAGTTTCTGCCTGTAGGTTGGTATTAGATGAGCTAAACAGTGATCAGAGAGTCCTAAAGCTGACCGTGGAACAGAGTGATATGCATTCTTTATTGTGGTGTAACAGTGATCCAATATATTACTGTCTCTGGTGGGACATGTGATGTGCTGTCTGTATTTTGGCAGTTCACGGGAGAGATTGGCTTTATTAAAGTCCCCGAGAATGATTAAAACAGAGTCCGGGTGTTGTTGTTCTGTGTCTGTGATCAGACTTACGGAGGAATGTACACACTTACGAGAATGAATGAGCAAAACTCCCGAGGGCGAATAGAACGGCTTGCAGTTAATGAAGAGCACTTCTAGATCTGAACAGCACATCTTCTTTAACACTGTTACATCTGTACACCACCTCTCATTGATGTAAAAGCATGTCCCGCCGCCGCGTGATTTCCCCGTTGATTCTGCGTCGCGATCTGCTCTGAACAGCTGAAAGCCCGGGAAACT
>NW_015506466.1:329827-347837 GCF_001515645.1 Sinocyclocheilus grahami | reverse complement strand
ACGCTCCAATCAGTGAGGTCAAAACAAGCTTGTAAATCCTGCTCTGCTTCATTAGTCCATCTTTTTACAGTCCTTAATACAGGTTTAGCTGATTTCAGTTTCTGCCTGTATGTCGGTATAAGATGAACCAAGCAGTGATCAGAGAGCCCCAAAGCTGCTCGTGGGACAGAGTGATATGCATTCTTTATTGTAGTGTAACAGTGATCCAATATATTACTGTCTCTGGTGGGACATGTGATGTGCTGTCTGTATTTTGGCAGTTCACGGGAGAGATTGGCTTTATTAAAGTCCCCGAGAATGATCAAAACAGAGTCCGGGTGTTGCTGTTCTGTCTCTGTGATCAGATCTGCGAGTTTCTGTAAAGTGGAGCTCACATGCACTTACGGAGGAATGTACACACTTACGAGAATGAATGAGCAAAACTCCCGAGGGCGAATAGAACGGCTTGCAGTTAATGAAGAGCACTTCTAGATCTGAACAGCACATCTTCTTTAACACTGTTACATCTGTACACCACCTCTCATTGATGTAAAAGCATGTCCCGCCGCCGCGTGATTTCCCCGTTGATTCTGCGTCGCGATCTGCTCTGAACAGCTGAAAGCCCGGGAAACTCAAAGCACTGTCCGGAATGGCATCTTTCAGCCAGGTTTCCGTGAAACACAGAGCAGCAGCGTTTGAAAAAACCTTATTTGTCCGGGAGAGCAGAAGAAGTTCGTCCGTTTTGTTGGGTAGAGAGCGGAGGTTGGCCAGATGGATGCTAGGCAACGGCGTCCTGAATCCGCGCTGTCTGAGCTTCACGAGTGCGCCGGCTCGCTTCCCCCATCTGCCCGTCCTGAAGCGCTTGATCAGCACAGCAGCTCCACCGACTACAATGTCCAGCAAAACATCAGAAAACTGGTGAAATATCGGGTGGTGTGTACTGCCGAATGTCCAGCAATTCATCTCTGGTGAAACTGATTGCAGGGATATAACTAAAGACAGGACAAACTACCAAAAACATAAAAACAACTGCGGAGCACGCCACGGAGGCAGCCATCACCGTCGGCACCATCGTATTATCAGCGTGTCTACCCTGCACTGAGAGGCGCGGGTAACCCGTTGAACCCCGCTCGTGATCGGGACTAAACAATTTCCCATCAACGAGGAATTCCCAGTAAGCACGGGTCATAAGCTCGCATTGATTAAGTCCCTGCCCTTTGTACACACCACCCGTCGCTACTACCGATTGGATGGTTTAGTGAGGTCCTCGGATCGGCCCCACCGGGGATCCTCGCGGGCCCTGGCAGAGCGCCGAGAAGACGATCAAACTTGACTAAAAGTCGTAACAAGCCTCTGAAGCATTCACACAATTTTTAGGCCACAATAAAGTAGTTTATATTAATATAAAGCTTAGATTCTCTCCTTTAAATTCAGGTATTTACAGAGCTTGTGCGAGGCCTTCAAAACAATGAAAATCTGACAGTAGTAATTTATTTGTCATTCAGTCAATTCTAAGGCTACAGTTAAAGAATTTATATCAATCTAAAGCTTACAATCTCTCCTTTAAAATGAGCCTAGTGACATAGTGACATAGTTGTATCTTTTTCTGAAATGGAGAAATAAAAGGTCTAATTCAGGTATTTTCATAACTTATGCGAGGCCTTCAAAACAATGGGAATCTGACAGTAGTAAATTATTTTTCATTCAGGCAATTTTTAGGCCACAATAAAGTAATGTATATCAATCTAAAGCTTAAAATCTCTCCTTTAAAATTAGCCTAGTGACATAGTTGTATCTTTTTAAGAAATGGAGAAATCAGAGGTCAAATTCAGGTATTTTCAGAGCTTGTGCGAGGCCTTCAAAACAATGAAAATCTGACAGTAGTAATTTATTTTTCATTCAGTCAATTCTAAGGCTACAATTAAGCAATTTATACCAATCTAAAGCTCTCTCTCTCTCTCTCTCTCTATATATATATATTAATATAAAGCTTAGAATATCTGCTTTAAAATGATACTAGAAAAATTGTTGCATCTTGTACAGAAATGGAGAAATCAGAGGTCAGATTCAGCTATTTTCCGTATTCAAGACAATGGAAATTGGTCAGTAGTAAATTATTTTTCATCCAGGCAATTTTTAGGCCACAATAAAGTAATGTATATCAATTTAAAGCTTATAATCTCTCCTTTAAAATGTGCCTGGTGACATAGTTGTATCTTTTTAGGAAATGGAGAAATCAAAGGTCAAATTCAGGTATTTTCAGAGCTTGTGCGTGGCCTTCAACACAATGGAAATCTGACAGTAGCAATTTATTTTTCCTTCAGCCAATTCTAAGACTATAATTAAATAATTTGTATAATTTTAAAGCTTAGAATTAAATGTGCCTAGACACATGGTCCCCTTTCAGTCTTTTTCCCTAAAAGAGCATTCACGGGTGTGTCTTTTTAAAGACGACGTTGCGTGGCAAACTCGACGTTACGTCTTTGTAAAGACGATGTGGGTCTTGCTATAGACAACGTACATTTCCGGGTATTTCTGGATGCGGTCATTACCTGGCGCTGGGTGATTGTCACGATCGCTGCCTCAAGTGTCTGGGCATTAAACACGCTGAGGTGGCGTTTGTGGATGAGTCATGTTCTCATTGTGGGAATATGATCATCTCGGAGTCGAGGGCCAAGCTCTGTTTCCTCAAAGGGGCGGAGCTCCGTTGCCTCTGCCTCGATATAGCTCTCGTCATGGCGGCAGTCAAGCGGGGGCTACTTCAGGCAGTAGCACGGGTAATCCTCGGGGGACCATCGCTCCTCTTGCACTCCGCAACCAGTTGAGCTGCCAACAGAACGTGCTGGGTACCAGGAACCAGCAGTATCCTTTGGAGCTCCTCCCGACGACTGGATGTCGATCACTGCATCGGAGGGTGAGCCGGAGCTTTCTGGAAAGGAAGATTAGGTTGCGCTGCTGTCCTCCGGGACTGTAGCAATGCCTGAATCTGATCCAGAAATAATGGCTATGCTTTCCCGGGCCGCCGAGAGGGTAGGGCTCGAGTGGAAATCTCCACCGCGTCCCGAGCCCTCAAGACTGGACAATTGGTTTCTCAGGGTGGCTCGTGCTGGTTCTCAGTGCCCCGCCTCGGTGCCTTTTTTCCCGGAGGTGCATGAAGAGCTCACCAGGTCATGGATGGCACCTTTTACTGCCGGAAACGATCTGCTGGTTCCTCCTCCCTCACCCTCGATGGTGGTGCAGCTAGGGGTATACGGGGGTATATATATGCTGCCTCAACCTGTCCGCCGGCCGCAGCACCACAGCCTACTCATCGCCGAGGGCGGTCCCCTGTGTCCACCCCCGCGCCACATCTGCAGCAGCCTCCAGCAAGCGGTGCCGTGGAGCTGGGCGTAGGCAGGCCGCCCCATCCATCCGGGCCCCCGTCAAACCTGGCGGTGAGCAGAAGAGCAAGAGGCCCCGGGACGGGTGACCCAGAGGAGGAGGAAGCTGTTCTTGGGGGATGGTGAAGGCACCTCTCCCTCCCCCGGAGGAGGGCCGGGTGGAGAATCTGGAAAATCTTGACAAGAGAGTGGTTTTCTCTGTCCCTGGGTCCCAGGAGGGTACGGAGAGTTGCGGACGGACCAACACCGGACCACACTCATCCTCCTCCTTCGCCAGCAGGCAGCAGTGGGCGATTCGAGAGTGTCAACGAAGGCCCTACTCACGCACCCTCTGCCAACCTGTGGAACCAGGTAAGCGTTGCACTGCACACTCAGACCCCTCTTCGGTCTGCTCACAAGCCGCCTGAGTTGGGTCCCTGCGTTCCACCTCGCTGCCCCACTGCGGGTACGGCGGTGGTTCCGTTGGTCCCTAAAAGAGCATTCACGGGTGCGTCTTTAGACGACGTTGCGTGGCAAACTCGACGTTACATCTTTGTAAAGACGATGTGGGTCTTGCTATAGACAACCCGAGACTGGTTTGCAGCGGTCGACCTGAAGGACGCGTACTTCATGTGTCGTCCCTTCCGCACCACAGACCATTGCTGTGGTTCGCGTCCGAAGGACGAGCATATCAGTACGAGGTCCTGCCCTACGGCTGTCCCTGTTGCCCCGTGTCTTCACGTAAGTTGTGGAGGCACCCCTTGTTCCCCTGAGAGAATTAGTGGATTATGTTTGTTTTTGAAGAGAATGCGCCCCGATCTACATAAATGCGTCTATGTTCGCCTACAGAAGAAGTGAGTGTAAGGTTTTTCTTATGAATCTTTGCAAATCGCCTTTCCTAATTAATGTGCTAATTAGGAAGTTTCAGATGAATGTCGCTAAAGTAAACTCCCTCAGAGAGCAGGTCGGAAGAGAGGGGTGGGGTCAGCAGAGCTCATTAACATTTAAAGGAAAATGCTACAAAACTGCATGCTCTGAAAATAGCTGTTTTTGACAGGGTAAAAAAGGTGTTTTTTACACTACCATTGAGAAATTTTAATCAAACTATGTTAGAGATTTTTCATTAAGACCCTAAAGAATCATATCAACTTGTGGAAAATGGGCATCCTATGACCCCTTTAAACTAAGGCATCGTTTCACTTCAGAAGGCCTTTATTAACACCCCGGAGCCGTGTGGAGTAGTTTTATTATGGATGGATACTCTTTTTTTGGATTCAGAAACAGGGGCACCATTCACTGCAATTATACAGATTGGAACAGACAGGACTATGTGGAATAAACTCTGAAAGTGTTTTTTTAGTGGAAAATACAAATACAAATCTTGCAATACTGAAAAATACATCTTGACATTTATTTCTGAATCCTGTAAGTATAGGCCTAATTTTACAATAAAAAAAGTCTGAATCCTGAAATGTTATTTGTGAACAAATACAAATAAATATGCATAAAGCTTTGCTGTAGAGCATTTTAGCCTACTTTTAAAAGCATCTTACTTTTTAAATAGATTTTACTTTTAAGATTTTTTGTTCCCTGTGAATGATTCTCTGAAGTCCAGTCTTGCCAACTCCTCTGTAAGGAAAGTAGCTATTGGCTGTCCTAAAAGTTGCTAAATGACATCACCTAATTTGCATAATCGGCCATGTGCAAGTAATTGTAAAGGATGCTGTAGGAGAGAGGAATAACGTCGAAGGAGAGAGAAAAAGTGAGTAAAAAACACCCTAAATTAATTTATCTAACTCTCGAAGCTTCTAAATTTCATAATAAAAAAATAAAGTATGCAAGTTAATACATAAATCAGATCAAAAACCCTATTCAGCTGAATTATCTAAATACAGTTGAGTCTGTTTCTGTGCTATTCATTGATTCACTACAAATTTGTAACGCAATGTAAAAAAAAAACAAAAAAAGGGGTCCGAGGGTCCTCTCGTCATAGCTGTGCTCTCAGACACACACATGACGGAGATTTCGTCAGTATGGCGCAGTTGGTATCCTCATTCCCAAAGCGTTTCGACGCAGCTCGAGTTCCCTGAGGAATGTCTCAGAATACGTATGTAATCATGGTTCCCGAAGGGGACCGAGACATGGCGTCTCATTGCCGTACTATCTGCATCCCTGTCAGCACTCCTTCCAGCTATCAGAAGCTGACCTGTGCCATATCGGATTCTCCTTTATGCTTCCTGGTAGCTCACGTCACCCGTCTATAAAGTTTTGCTTCAAAAGACAAACATTTTTTTAAGCAGTTTAAACATGGAAATAACACAAAGGCACAAGGGGAATACAAGCAGGGAGAACACAGATAATATGTAACAACTTGATTGTTCTTTATCAGTTCAAATGAAACAGATGCAAAATATTTGTATGAAAATAAATGTGCAATTCTGAAATTACAAGAAACACTTGTGCAAGATTATAACACTGACAACAGGCCTGCTGACAGAGAATTAATGTTTATTAAACAGATCACATTCATTTCAGAGAGAATCTGTTTGAAAAACTGCTCTATTTGCTCTTATGAAGCACTGATCATCTCTCTGGTTCTTATTTTATTACAGCAAGTGTGAACTTGTTCAACTAAACATTCTCACTTAACAGACATCTAACAAGGTCCTTTTTTTTAAAGATACCCTATGAATCTATATTGGTGATGTTCGTTCCATGAAAGTCTCTTAGACAGGTGTTTGATACAGCACAAATAAATTATCAATTGCCAATTTCAATGTTCAGCAGTATATGTCGTCATTTATAAATGCTAAATAAAATTATAGTGTGTATCTTTAAAAAAAAAAAAGGGACCTTTTTAGATTCTGTTAAGTGAGAATGTTGAACAACCGTGAATATGAATATTTAGAAAAGACACTTAGGCATTAACACAACAACAAGACAGCAAAACAACAAATGGCACAGTCTACATGAATGCATGAACAGGCACAAACTGGGATCACTGTTAGGGAACAGCAGGCTGTATTCTTACATTTCTTTCCTTTGAATTTCTCTAAAGCCCTGAGTTTGCATGAATGCACACAAAACAAAGCAAACAAAGATGTATTCATATCTTCTTGTAAGAAGGCTATGAAATATTCTGTTAATCCACACCTTTCAATAGCAAACAAAAAAGTTTAAGGCGCAATAGCGGTCGACCTGAAGGACGCGTACTTCATGTGTCGTCCCTTCCGCACCACAGACCATTGCTGTGGTTCGCGTCCGAAGGACGAGCATATCAGTACGAGGTCCTGCCCTACGGCTGTCCCTGTTGCCCCGTGTCTTCACGTAAGTTGTGGAGGCACCCCTTGTTCCCCTGAGAGAATTAGTGGATTATGTTTGTTTTTGAAGAGAATGCGCCCCGATCTACATAAATGCGTCTATGTTCGCCTACAGAAGAAGTGAGTGTAAGGTTTTTCTTATGAATCTTTGCAAATCGCCTTTCCTAATTAATGTGCTAATTAGGAAGTTTCAGATGAATGTCGCTAAAGTAAACTCCCTCAGAGAGCAGGTCGGAAGAGAGGGGTGGGGTCAGCAGAGCTCATTAACATTTAAAGGAAAATGCTACAAAACTGCATGCTCTGAAAATAGCTGTTTTTGACAGGGTAAAAAAGGTGTTTTTTACACTACCATTGAGAAATTTTAATCAAACTATGTTAGAGATTTTTCATTAAGACCCTAAAGAATCATATCAACTTGTGGAAAATGGGCATCCTATGACCCCTTTAAACTAAGGCATCGTTTCACTTCAGAAGGCCTTTATTAACACCCCGGAGCCGTGTGGAGTAGTTTTATTATGGATGGATACTCTTTTTTTGGATTCAGAAACAGGGGCACCATTCACTGCAATTATACAGATTGGAACAGACAGGACTATGTGGAATAAACTCTGAAAGTGTTTTTTTAGTGGAAAATACAAATACAAATCTTGCAATACTGAAAAATACATCTTGACATTTATTTCTGAATCCTGTAAGTATAGGCCTAATTTTACAATAAAAAAAGTCTGAATCCTGAAATGTTATTTGTGAACAAATACAAATAAATATGCATAAAGCTTTGCTGTAGAGCATTTTAGCCTACTTTTAAAAGCATCTTACTTTTTAAATAGATTTTACTTTTAAGATTTTTTGTTCCCTGTGAATGATTCTCTGAAGTCCAGTCTTGCCAACTCCTCTGTAAGGAAAGTAGCTATTGGCTGTCCTAAAAGTTGCTAAATGACATCACCTAATTTGCATAATCGGCCATGTGCAAGTAATTGTAAAGGATGCTGTAGGAGAGAGGAATAACGTCGAAGGAGAGAGAAAAAGTGAGTAAAAAACACCCTAAATTAATTTATCTAACTCTCGAAGCTTCTAAATTTCATAATAAAAAAATAAAGTATGCAAGTTAATACATAAATCAGATCAAAAACCCTATTCAGCTGAATTATCTAAATACAGTTGAGTCTGTTTCTGTGCTATTCATTGATTCACTACAAATTTGTAACGCAATGTAAAAAAAAAACAAAAAAAGGGGTCCGAGGGTCCTCTCGTCATAGCTGTGCTCTCAGACACACACATGACGGAGATTTCGTCAGTATGGCGCAGTTGGTATCCTCATTCCCAAAGCGTTTCGACGCAGCTCGAGTTCCCTGAGGAATGTCTCAGAATACGTATGTAATCATGGTTCCCGAAGGGGACCGAGACATGGCGTCTCATTGCCGTACTATCTGCATCCCTGTCAGCACTCCTTCCAGCTATCAGAAGCTGACCTGTGCCATATCGGATTCTCCTTTATGCTTCCTGGTAGCTCACGTCACCCGTCTATAAAGTTTTGCTTCAAAAGACAAACATTTTTTTAAGCAGTTTAAACATGGAAATAACACAAAGGCACAAGGGGAATAGGAGCAGGGAGAACACAGAGAATATGTAACAACTTGATTGTTCTTTAGCAGTTCAAATGAAACGGATGCAAAATATTTGTATGAAAATAAATGTGCAATTCTGAAATTACAAGAAACACTTGTGCAAGATTATAACACTGACAACAGGCCTGCTGACAGAGAATTAATGTTTATTAAACAGATCACATTCATTTCAGAGAGAATCTGTTTGAAAAACTGCTCTATTTGCTCTTATGAAGCACTGATCATCTCTCTGGTTCTTATTTTATTACAGCAAGTGTGAACTTGTTCAACTAAACATTCTCACTTAACAGACATCTAACAAGGTCCTTTTTTTTAAAGATACCCTATGAATCTATATTGGTGATGTTCGTTCCATGAAAGTCTCTTAGACAGGTGTTTGATACAGCACAAATAAATGATCAATTGCCAGTTTCAATGTTCAACAGTATATGTCATCATTTATAAATGCCAAATAAAATTATAGTGTGTATCTTTAAAAAAAGGGACCTTTTTAGATTCTGTTAAGTGAGAATGTTGAACAACTGTGAAAATCATTTCACAGATCACATTCATTTAAGAGAGAATCTGTTTGAAAAACTGCTCTATTTGCTCTTATGAAGCACTGATCATCTCTATGGTTTTTATTTTATTATAACAAGTGTGAACTTGTTCAACCAAACATTCTCACTTAACAGACATCTAACAAGGTCCTTTTATTAAGATACCCTATGAATCTACTATTGGTGATGTTCTTTCCATGAAAGTCTCCTAGTCAGGTGTTTGATACAGCACAAATAAATGATCAATTGCCAATTTCAATGTTCAGCAGTATATGTCGTCATTTATAAATGCTAAATAAAATTGTGTATCTTTAATAAAAAGGGACCTTTTTTTTAAAGATACACATTGCCAATTTCAATGTTCAACAGTATATGTCGTCATTTATAAATGCCAAATAAAATTATGTATATCTTTAAAAAAAGAGACCTTTTTAGATTCTGTTAAGTGAGAATGTTGAACAACCGTGAATATGAATATTTAGAAAAGACACTTAGGCATTAAAACAACAACAAGACAGCAAAACAACAAATGGCACAGTCTACATGAATGCATGAACAGGCACAAACTGGGATCACTGTTAGGGAACAGCAGGCTGTATTCTTACATTTCTTTCCTTTGAATTTCTCTAAAGCCCTGAGTTTGCATGAATGCACACAAAACAAAGCAAACAAAGATGTATTCATATCTTCTTGTAAGAAGGCTATGAAATATTCTGTTAATCCACACCTTTCAATAGCAAACAAAAAAGTTTAAGGCGCAATAGCTCAAATGAAGTGACTTATTGTCTGAAAGTAAATGGTATACCATCCCCCCCAAAAATTTAAACTTAAAAATAAAAACTGATTTATTACTACACTTTACATTATACTACATAATCTTTGAAATCCTTGGGTGGTTTTCTTTTTCTTAAATTAAGTCGAGCTTTCAGCGACGATCTTTCAGCATATTTTTTCTTCGCTCTAGCTGGTGGTTGGGAAGGGCCATCTTTGTCTTCTCCTTGGATAGGGATGTCTTCCTAATGACAAAAATAGACAACAGAAAAGTTTAAGCAATTCCTTGCTTAAATGGTGAACTATAAAACTGATTTTGAAAAGTTAAATCTGATGGTCTGCTTTATGTTATGTTCGATAAAGTCGAGTGACAAATTCATGTGTTATTTAAATTATGTGTTCACATCATGACAGCATAATGTGTGAGAGAGAAGAGGCAGGGGGGCATATTTAAATTTCTGTAATATTAACCCTGAAGATTGAACTAAACTTTGCTTAATGCAGTTATAACTGGTTTTCAAACGTTTGCATTTTCAGACCCCCAAATTGCCATTCTTTCATAAATTAACGGCCAAAACATTTCCAGTTTTAGTTGAAAATAGTGTTGTGTAAACACCCTATACGAGTTTATGCACATCCACTAGGTTTCTGTTTTCTTTTGCAGCAGCATTTTATTCTTCTTACCTTGTAATTGTGTTTTAATTCTTTGATCTCTTAATCTTCAGCAGAGAAGTAAACTATGTTGACTCCAGGAATAAATTAATAATATAGGTAATTGAACAAGTGCCCTGGGGCACTACAGAAATTATGCAAAATTTTATTTTCTTTAAGACAAGTGACACATCCACAATGTGTTGATTATAACATTATATTTCTCATTCCTTACATCTACTCCCATCAAAGGTTGGCAACAGTCATGTTGAGTGAATGAACGTTTAGGGTTGAAAATGATCAAAGACTTTTGCTTTCCTGTCCCAAACCTATCCTCTGTAATAAAAGGGTCATAACATTATATTTCTCATTCCTTACATCTACTCCCATCAAAGGTTGGCAACAGTCATGTTGAGTGAATGAACGTTTAGGGTTGAAAATGATCAAAGACTTTTGCTTTCCTGTCCCAAACCTATCCTCTGTAATAAAAGTGTCATTTGGCAATCCTGAAGAAACAGATGTACTGATAGTGATCAAGGCCTGTAGGTCAAAATGTGTATACATCGATGGTCTACTAATTGTCACACCTTTAGTACAGTGGGTGAAGCTGTAATCTGCTGATTGGTCAGTTTGAATGTCTCACATTTGGGTTTTAGTCACATGGTCAAGGAAGGGATAAAAGAAGATTGTAACTGTTGCGCTGTCTCTTTTCTTTGCCGGCGATCTCTTTCCTGAGCTGACACTCTCTTCTTGGGGAGCTGACACTCTCTTCTTGGGGCGCTGCCCTCTCTCCCTCTTTTTCTCCCTCCCTCTCTCTCTATTTCCCCCTCTGTCTCTCTCTCTCAGGAAACTGGTTGCCCACTGAAGCTAAGCAGGGTTGAGCCTCGTCAGTACCTGTATGGGAGACCTCCTGGGAAAACTAGGTTGCTGCTGGAAGAGGTGTTAGTGAGGCCAGCAGGGGGTGCTCACCCTGTGGTCTGTGTGGGTCCTAATGCCCCAGTGTAGTGACGGGGACACTATACTGTCAAAAAGCAGTCTTTCGGATGAGACGTTAAACCGAGGTTCTGACTCTCTGTGGTCATTAAAAATCCCATGGCACTTCTCGTAAAGAATAGAGGTGTATCCCTGGTGTCATGGCCAAATTGCCGCCACTGGCCTCTGACCATCACGGCCTCCTAGTAATCCCCATCCACTTGATTGGCTCTATGACTCTCTCTCCTCTCCACCTGTAGCTGGTGTGTGGTGAGCGCACTGGCGCCATTGTACTGTGGCTGCCGTCGCATCATCCAGGTGGATGCTGGACACTGGTGGTGGTTGAGGAGAGACCCCCTCATGATTGTAAAGCGCTTTGGGTGTACAGCAATACAAAATAAAGCGCTATATAAATGCATCATTCATTCAAGCAGTGGGTGGTAATAGACAAGAAATATTTTATACCATCCTGCTGTTAAAATTTATTTAGTCCTTCGGCAATCCTACAGCCTGAACCGCTGTAGGGACACCACCCTTACAGCTTGGTGCCGAAACCCGGGATCCCTTGCAGTGAGTTTTCTGAAATTTACTTTGATCGGTCATCAGAGTGAGGACATATTTTCACAGTAGCTCTTGTGAATGGATGAGCTGGCCCTCTGACCACAGAGTGGGTAAGCTTGTTTACATTCTCTATTTGCATGAAACAGAAATTAGAAGGTTGTGAATAGTGTCCATAGTCCTGTACAATACGACAACATTCAGATTATCTCCTCAGGGATGGAAGGGAAAATCTCTAACAACAGTGACATATTGTTTGCTTTATGGAGCAAAATAGTTGAGCATACCTTGCGCAAACTCAAGAAAGAATATATTGATACTAAATGTTCAGATGATGAAATGTTCAAATGTTGGGCCATGATTGGCAAACATCAAAAGAAATCAAAACATGGTGAAATAATTGTGGCCTTAAACTTCATAAGCTGCATGCGGCTACGTGATCTGGCAACACATCTATTTTCAAGTATAGATGCTAAATGTAAAGAATTGCATTCTAAACATGCAGAAGTACAAAAGTCAGAGGCAAAGATTCAGGATCTTCAGTCACAGTCAGATAAATTAATAGCTAAACAGTTAACCCTGAGTGAAAAGTGTAAAAATCACAAGAGCACCATTACAGATCTTAACGCTAAGCTTAAAAAAAACTTAATTAAAATAAAAAGGTAACACAAGTAATACACAACACTAAATATACACACAATAAAACTGTATACAGCAGTTACTCCAGCTCATAAGCCTTTTTAAAAAGATATGTCTTAACTAAAGATTTAAAAACCTGAAGAGAAGTGGCCGATCGCAAGTAAAGAGGCAAGTTATTCCACAACTGAGGTGCTGCCACCGAGAATGCCCGATCCCACTTAAGTTTTAAACGTGTCTTAGGAACAGACAACAACAAAGTGTTTGATGACCTTAAAGGCCTGTTGGTCTGATAATAGGAGAGAAGATCAGATAAATAGTTTGGTGCCAAGCCTGTGAGGGACTTATAAACAAATAGTAATACCTTGAACTGGATTCTATTTTCAATGGGGAGTCAGTGCAAACCAACCAAAACAGGAGTGATATTTTCCCTCTTCCTAGTTTTTGTAAAAAATCTGGCCGCAGCATTTTGGACCAACTGAAGGCGAGACAGACAAGATTGAGTGACCCCTAAATACAATGAATTACAGTAGTCAAGTCTGGATGAAATGAATGCGTGGATAACAGTTTCTAAGTCTTTAAATGAAAGAAAAGATTTGATTTTGGCAATCATCCTAAGCTGAAAAAATGCTGATTTGACAACTGTTTATTTGTTTGTCAAATTTAAGTGCCGGGTCAAAAATAACTCCCAGATTTCTTGCATGAGAACCTACGGTGTTAGTTATAGGAGCCAAGGTCTAAGGTCTGAGGGTATTTGCAAAATCCTGACGTCCAAAAATTAACACTTCAGTCTTAGAGTCATTTAATTGAAGGAAGTTTCCTTTCATGGGAACTTCGAACTGCGTCCTCTAGGGGTCGCTATGGGGAACGCCTCGTCGTGACCCGTGTCTGAAGCATACATTGAAAAAACACCAACTCGTTGGCCGGCGACAGCCATGACGTCACTACCGGTGCGACTATAATATAAATAGGCACCGGGAGTTACACATCATTCTCTTCTTCGTCTTCATTGACTGTTTTGTTTGAAGCGTGCATTTCTGTGGTAAGAGCGATCTCTATTTATCTCATTATGGCGAGCACTAGCAAAGCATTTAAGGATGTGTGCATCCATGCTGATGTTGTTTAACATCTGATGACACACACGATCTATGCGTAGTTTTGTTTGGGCAAAGAGCACGCACGTGATGTCTCCGAGGGGGCAATGCGAGCGTTTTTCCAAGGAAAAAAGCTCTGCTCTCGTTTGTCTCTCTTTTCGAGGAAAGAGGGGCAGCCATCTGCTTCCCGCGATCCAGGACCCGCCGCTGCTGAGGCACGGAAGGGAATGAGCTCGTGAGGATCGCAGGTGGATCTGGCCGATGAGTTTGAAGGGGGGTTTCCCTTTCGTGATCGTCGGCTGTGCACGAGAGTGAGCCGCTGGAGGATGATGTTATTTCATTAACATTGTCTGATTCAGGGGCCATTGCTCTGCTGGGATCAGCCCAGCAAAAGCAGGAAATAGCTGAGGAGGGCAAAGAAGCTGAGGCTGAGCCTTCCCAATCCTCCTGCCCTGCGTATGATGAGCTTTTTGGGAATTATGGATTTCGAGACTTTACTTGCCGTGAAGCGGGTGAAGAAAGTGACGTCGCGAAATACTGCGGGAACCATGGTGGCTGAGTATGATCCATGTCTAATGTATGAATATATATGTGTATCTAATGAGACTGGTGGTTGTGTGTATAACACTTCTGCTAGTTTCTTAGCAGTGTTTCCCGGGACCTGTGTGTTTCGGTCCCTTTCTAGGGTAGGTCCTCGATGGGCACCCCCTCTGCTGGGTTCAGAAACCGGGTGCTCGACTTGGTGCTTATTTCACTTGTCGATATATGTCCAGATGGTAAGCCAGCCGGTTTTCGGCTTCATACTTCCTGGATCATGCAGCCATAACACAGGCTTCTGCGGGAGCCTTCGTGATCATCAGGCCCCCGGCGCGTCACTGCAAAAATTTCCTGGACGTCCGGGCTGGGGTTACGCTTTCATGCTACCCTGACTGGTCTACCGTATCTAGGCCGCCCTGAGGGGTTTCCTGATCACCAGGATATCCCCTCTTGCTGAGGCATCGAGCGGGAGGCATAGGTGGCATTACGAGAACCTTCCTGTGTAAATGCTGTCTCGGGCAGTGCTCCCCTCACCTTTGAGGGTTGTTTTGAGCTTGCCTCTCCCGTTTGGCCCAGTACTTCCGGGTATCTGTAAACAGATGCTTGGAAAACTCTAAAATAAGTGCAGCATGTTAAGCTTTGCCCACTTTTCTAAAATCCTGTATGGTAGGGGTTACGTGTTTTTGACCTCGTTCTCTTTCTCTGAGTTGGTTGGACCCCGGTTCCTTGGGCTCCACTCAACTAGTGTGTCTCTATCGACACACTCTGGAAGCATCGCTCCCCTCACAAGTGAGGGTTATTATGAGTATGGTGCTTTCTTTAGAGCGTTAATTCTCTCTGAGGAGTTGGATGCCTCGCTCCATGGGCTGTCCTTGTGGTAGTTTGGGCAGTGCTCCCCTTTTTTCAAAGGGTTACCTGGAATGAGCAAAGTTATCCTCTGAATTCGGAGTTCTCCTCTCACATGAGAAGTTGAGTTCTGCTTTTCCAGAGCACCTGGAACCAGCAGCATCAGGTGGATTAGCACCTTCCTCTGCCTCCCTGATGCGCTAAGTGTTTGGCTAGCTTGCAGTATGCTTACCCTTCTGATTTTACAATCATGCTGCAGGTCGAGCCCCCTCTCGGGAGAGCTGGGTTTGTGCTCCCTTAGCCTAGGTAAACTACTGCTAGCTGTTCCAGCATTGAAACATGCTGTAGGTCGAGCCCCCTTCTTGATTGAGAACTAGGTGTGTTACTCCCACAGCTAAGTAAATTATTGCTAGCTGTTCCAGCTTTGGAACATGCTGCAGGTCGAGCCCCCTTCTCGGATTGAGAACTGGGTGTGTTGCTCCCTCAGTTGAATAACTGCTAGCTCTTAAATTAATCTATTTTTGATTCCAAGCCTTGAGCTCTACCCCGGGCCCAGGAGTCTGGCCCTAACAGGTAAGTATTGGGGTATGTAGCCTAGGCCTTTGGCCGTAGGGAATAACGTCACTGACAGCCGTCTAACGTCCCAGGGGCGACTCCCATAGCAATATGGTAGACTTGGTACTTAGTGCTCGCCACGGTTCTGGCTTGCACTCCCCTCAGCATGGTGGCGTGGGTATACCGTTCCCCATAGCGACCCCTAGAGGACGCAGTTCGAAGTTCCCATGAAAGGGAACGTCTCAGGTTACGTATGTAACCATGGTTCCCTGAGTAGGGAACGAGACACTGCGTCCTCTAGGTTTCTTGCCATGCTGCGGACGCAAGCTTCAGACGAAGAGGGGAATGATGTGTAGCTCCCGGCGCCTATTTATACTATAGTCGCACCGGTAGTGACGTCATGGCTGTCGCCGACTAACGAGTTGGTGTTTTTTTAATGTATGCTTCAGACATGGGTCACGACGAGGCGTTCCCCATAGCGACCCCTAGAGGACGCAGTGTCTCGTTCCCTACTCCGGGAACCATGGTTACATACGTAACCTGAGACGTTATCCGCCATCTAACTTTTAACTTCACTCAAACAGTCAAATAATGGCTGGAGAGATGTATTCTCATCAGACTTAACAGGGACATAAAGCTGTATATCATCTGCATAACAATGTTACGAAGTCTGATGCTTATGAAAAATATTAGCCAATGGAAGGCGATAGAGGGAAAACCAGAGAGGGCCTAAAACGGATCCCTGTGGGACACCACATGTACATGCAGCATAGGGGGAAGAGATGTTATCAATTTCTACAGAAAACATTCTCCCCTCAAGATAGGATGCAACATACTGCTCGAGACGTTTCTTCAAAATAGAGTGATCGATAGTGTCGAAGGCTGCACTTAAGTCCAAGGGAACCAAAACGACACATTTTCCAGAGTCAACAGCCAGTAACAGATCATTTAACACCTTCAAAAGAGATTTTTTTAAAAGTTTTTGGAAGCTGCACTTTAAAGATACAAGGAAATTACTGCTATCTTTTTTTACTGTTACTTTAATAAATCACCATCGCCACACCGTTCAAGATATCCTAAATCCGTTCGCAATTTAACATCTTCAGTATATTGGCATCATGTTGACAAAGTTTGGTGTGAACTACTTGTTTCTTCTTGGAGGAGTATGAATTAATTTACAGCCTGATTTTTCCAAAAAAGTTGTCCGGCTTGATGAGAACAATATATGTACTAAGTTTGGTGACTGTAGGAAAAACTGATAGTTTTTTAATTTTCTGCTATCCATAGTGTATTGTAAATTCATGGAATTAATCACATTTCCTCAGAATGACTTGTTCTGTGTATGTACTTTTTAAAAAAAAGTTTTTGTAAGCTGCACTTTAAATACACAAGGATTATTGTGCTAACTTTTTTTACTTACACTTTAATAAATCACCACACAGTATTTAGTATTTTTATTTTAAATACATTTTCATGTATTTATGCCCATCTCTGAGTGTGAGCATCACACCTAATCTCCAGGGGCCTCATTTATGCTGTTTGTTGCTGCCGTGTGTTTTGAGTTTGAGCTCCGTTAAGTTAATTCTTTGTCGTCTAATTTTTTATCTTAAAATCAATTTTATACACCATCATTTTCGTTTCTATAACGTGTGAATATATTCCCTATCTTATTCTACAACAAAAACAATCAGAGCGCCTTATCACTAGTTTTATTTTGATTTCCTGAGTCCGCTATTAGCAAATAGCCTGCTAGCATCGCCAATCTCACTTAAATTACTAATACTCTATTCACACACATTACCATTGTTTTACTCACTGTTACTTGCTTTAATGGCGGATGTGTGTCTACCTTTAAGTGCAGGTGAGGACACGTTCGAGCTGCATTCGGTGCAGCTGGAGATCCGCGACCTGGTGGAGAAGCAGACCCAGCTGAGAGAGCGGAGAGCCGCGCTGGAAACATCCCAGGCTGACGCTCACAAGTTCGAGGTAAGTATACAGCACGCTGCTAATTCTCCCACCACCTCTGACGGAACGCGACGCTGTGATCATCGGAGACTCCATCGTCCGGCACGTCCGTGCTACGTTAGCTGAAGGTAAAGTGCACACTCACTGTTTCCCTGGTGCTTGTGTTCTCGATATTTCTGTGCAGATATCCGCGATCCTGAAGGGCGACGAGAGCACCGGAGCGGTCATGCTTCATGCGGGGGTTAACGACACCAAGCTGCGGCAGACAGAGACACTGAAGAGGGACTTCAGGAGCCTGATCGAGACAGTGCACCGCACATCGCCCGCGACGACGATCATCATGTCAGGACCGTTTCCCACGTATCGACGAGGACATGAAAGGTTCAGTAGACTTTTTGACTTAAAAAGAATGGTTATTGTCATGGTGTAAAGAACAGAAACTGCTCTTTGTTAATAATTGGAATCTTTTCTGGGAGCGTCCTAGGCTTTTTCGCGCTGATGGCCTGCACCCCAGCAGAGTCGGAGCAAAACTCATGTCGGACAACATCTCCAGGACGCTGCGCTCCATGTGACTAGTAAGTCAAATCTCAAATAACTGCC
>NW_015506466.1:326381-329663 GCF_001515645.1 Sinocyclocheilus grahami | reverse complement strand
CTAGGATTTACACAAGCTTCAGTCTGGATCCAGAACACCTGAGAAGAGATGATGCCAACCCTGAAACAACATACAGAACTACCACATTTTGCTATAAGTTTGATTGCATCATATAATAATTGCTGTTAATAGTGTTCATCGTCTGTTTTATTACGACTTAAATGGATTTTTCCGTACATTTGCTGTAAAGTTGCTTTGCAATGATTTGTATCGTGAAAAGCGCTGTACAATTAAACTTGACTTGACTTAAACTTGACTTTTGACAAAAGGTGGCGCTATAAAGTGCCTCCTCCACGCCCATTTATGAGCTTTTTCCAGTGTCTAACTATCATTAATACTGACATGTGTGTTGAGTTTTATGAAATTCTAATGATGTTATCTGCCTCAAAATCACTGGAAAAGATTATTGATGTTTGACATGTTGCCATAGCAACTAATATCAATATTCCCTTCACAGTTTTACATCGGCCGTGTTTTGACATTATTCTGATGAAGTTTGAAGCAAATCGAGTAAAAATAAGATGCTGAATTCAAAGCATTTTGAAAATGACACTTCCTGCTGCCAGTTGGTGGCGCTATAACTTTCAGTCGTAATAGTCACATCTATGCGATCGGCATCATACAACGAACAAACCACTGAAGTTTGATCAAAATCAGACAATGCATGTGGATGTTATTAGACACTTCCTGTTTCTCATTTCTCGCCATAATTTCATCGCCTTGCCACGGGCAAACCGTTCGAGATATCAAAAATCCCTTCGCAATTTAGCATCCCCAATGTCTTGAGATCATGTTGACCGAGTTTGGTGACAATCGGTTGGAAATCCTCAGAGGAGTATATAAAATTCCAGAGCATGCACTTTTTAAACAGCCCTGAATAGCCAACTTCCTGTTGGGCGGAGCCTATGGCATGCAGCGCGAAAGTTGTTTGGCTCAATGAGATCTATATGTGCACAGAGTTTTATATGAATACGTGCAAGTATGTGTGAGATATACATCAAGTTTTCTGACTGTTTTCCAGGGGGCGCCGTAGAGCCCCTGTGTCACGCCCGGGTCCCAGCCTCTGCAGCGGCCTAATAGCCGCAGATTCCAATGTGTGTGCCAATTTTCAACAATCTACCTAATACGGTTCGGGAGGCAGAAACACTCTGTCAGTTTATATCTAGATTAAAGACCCATCTCTTTAACCTGGCATACACATAACACACTAATACGCTTCTAATATTCAAATCCGTTAAAGGATTGTTAGGCTGCATTAATTAGGTCAACCAGAACCGAGAACACTTCCCATAACACCTGATGTACTTGTTACATCGTAAGAAGAATGGCATCTACGCTAATTTAAGTATGTTCTTTCTTATTCCGAGGTCACCGTAGCCACCCGATCGAGTTCGTATCCAGATCAGATGGTCACTGCAGTCACCCGATCCAGTCCGTATCCAGATCAGATGGTGGATCAGCACATAGAGACGACCTCAACCGCCCTGAACGTCAGCGGAGATCAGGACACCTAGATGAGCCCCAGAGACAGATCCCCAGTGAGGACCTTGTCACCTAGACAGCCATCGGGACAAGACGGGAACCAGATGAGTCCTTTACACAATCTGACTTTGCTGCAGTTGGAAGAAACTACTGGTTTGTCTATCCAGAGGAGAACTGGCCCCCCGACTGAGCCTGGTTTCTCCCAAGGTTTTTTTCTCCATTCTGTCACCGATAGTTTTGGTTCCTTGCCGCTGTCGCCTCTGGCTTGCTTAGTTGGAGACACTTCATTTCCAGCGATATCGTCGACTTGATTGCGCAGAAACTATTTAAACTGAACTGAGCTGGACGATGATATCACTAAATTCAATAATGAAATGCCTTTAACTGAAAATGTAATGTTTAATCTGGTCATTTTACATTATTGACACACTATTTTTCTATATTGATATTGTGAAGTTGCTTTGACACAATTTGTATTGTTAAAAGCGCTATATAAATGAAGGTGACTTGACTTGACATGTGGCATGATTTCATCAGACATTAAAAAAAAAATCACGAATATCACAAATACCTTTTTTCTTTGTTGTTGCTTTGCTTCACTAGACTGCTGCTCTAATGTTCTTTTTCTGTTTGATGGTGGAGTTTTTGCAGAACCAGTCCTCTCCTCTTCTGCTTCCTCCTCCTCCTCAGTGCAGTGTCTCTGCAGCTTTTATAAAGGTAAATTTAAGAGTATTTAAAGAACTTTAGGACCAAGAAAGATATTTTAAGCAATAAATCGAAGGGAATACATGATGTAATTATACTCTGTAAATGTAAATGTCTAGAGAGAACATGAGTTGTATTAGCAACACTTCAAAGTTTAAAAATTCATCTTCCCAGTTCCAATAGATATCCATTATTTTTTTATTAATTTTACAAAGAAAAAATACCTTTAGGCCTCGAATACCTCCAGAACACTAGAATATGAAAATACAATTTTATTTGTCTTGTTTTCCTGCGCAAACGTCCGCAAAAGTTTTTATACCCCACTGACAGATGTTTGTTTTGTTATACGCATAAACTCACTTCAATTGGTTCAGTTTCTCAAGACATTTTACATTTGCATCTCAAGTAAAGGTGCCTTACTTTCAGCATATTAAGATACTTGTCAAAGCTCCAGACCACAAAAAAAATAATAATGATAATTTACGGAGCCATTAGTATTTTCTACAAGAAAGAAAATAGGCCAAATTATTTTTAAAGTGAAACATAAGATTAAACACGTTTCAATTTTGTCATGTTTACATCTGCCATCCTTTTACAGCATCAGCATTTTCATCCATCTTGTGGATGTACTGGGGACTATGGTTCACTTAAAGTGGGAACTGAATGGCTTTTCTAACTTGAGAACTACATAGAACTGTACTTCAGACAGAATCTGAGCCAGTGCCGTGGACCATAATTATGTCGGCATCACTTGTCCATTGAGTGTAGTTTGGCCTCCTTCTCAATGCATCCTATAAACATTGTCATATGTTTTGCATACACCCCGTCTATTTTTCTTCATTAGTAATATCTAAGAGGTAAATTTGGTGAAAAGCAGCCCGTTTATTTGAGTTACTGCAACGTTATAGCTATAGTTATAACAACTTCCTGTTATAACAACTTCCTGTTTTGGGAATCGCATTTCCTAATAATGTGCTAATTAGCAAGTTTCACTATGAATGCGGCTAAAGTAAACAGTCCCTCAGAGAGTGGTTCGGTCATATCAGATGTAAATTTTCACCAGTTCTGATGCGTGTGCAAAGTTTCATGAGTTTT
>NW_015506466.1:312999-326205 GCF_001515645.1 Sinocyclocheilus grahami | reverse complement strand
TAATAATAATAATAATAAACAGAGCAATTCCAAAAGGGTCTGTGCACCGCAACGCTTGGGCCCTAAATACTGAGGAAGATCCTTTTTCACTATGCATGCAATTTTTAATGCCATGACTTTAAGAATTTAAGATTTTCAGCCAGATATAGGACCTTTTTATAGTCTTATATTGTGCACTTTGAATTCTTACCTGTTCATTTTGTATAGCCTTTTCAGTCAATTTGCGGGCCTGAAAAGCCTGGTCCAGACCATGTTGAGCTTCATAAAAAGCTTCTGCCGTTGCCTGACTGTGGCACATAAGCCGGCGCACAGTTAACATCTGTCTTTCTGTTAACTGTCTGTCGACCTAGGAAAAATAATAATAATGACATTAAAATGATCATAAAATGAAGAATCAAAATGTTCTTGATATTTACACACAAGAGGTTATTCTACATTGAGTTTCAGAACTCAAAACTAACTCCCCAGTATAAAATATGAATTATTATTTTCTACCCGTCTGAAATTACTGTATTTGAAATCGGGAGAATCATGTTACAATCCTCCTCGACACTCCCCCTTAAATCTTTCATCACCAGTGTTTTTTTCAGCATTTTAGATAATTTTTACCAAAATTTCATGGACCCCAGAATAATTTGTTGTATGGATATCTGCACAAACAATATATCAAAATAAAGATCAGAGTTTCTGCTTTTAAAAAAAAGTTATTCTAGCTTCATGCATTCCCTTTTTATTCAAAAATTGAATGTGGGTAGGTTTCATTAAAAAAAGCAACATTTTGAACGAAAAAGCTGAGAAAATCATGTTTTTGTAAAAAATTATATCCTGATCAGATACTGAATGATGATCAAAACACAGATCGAGTAGATCATGTTTATCAACACCCCTGATGCTTGCATAGACTTAAACCTCTTCACGAGCTCAACATTCAGTAATGTTAAAAAGCTTTGATTTATATGCTGATTCATTTCTTGTTTTCATATACATGATGTAGCATATCAGAGCGAATCAGACAATTTAAGATTCGATTAGAACATTGAAACCTGAGGAGCCGAAATTCTACGAAGAGGCCCAGGACAACAAGACAACGTCATAAATCTGTCCAGGATACCCTGGCGCCACGAGCCTGAAACAAACCTAACCAACCAACTCTTTCACAGAACAGCTTGCAACATTAACACAAAAGAACACTTGTTGATAATCCCAACTCAGGAAGGAGATTGTCAAATGTGGGGCAAGTAACCAAGATTGATGGTCAAAGACACAGCACATCATGACCATCACATGAGGGAAATCATTAGTAGAGACTTCGTTGGGTGGGTTCCCTCACCCAGGACAATAACCAGACTGAAATTCCTTATGAGACCTTTTAACCTCTCTGGTCTTCACAGAACATGTCCTTATGTCACAGAATGGCACAGAGACCTTTTTACATGAGTAGATGTAACAAAATCATCTTAAAAGGCCTTTTGAGCAACTAATAATTTCTATGCATAACTCCATATTATGTATGTAACCCACACATTTGACGATCATGTGCTCATCACTTATTGTGTATGTATTTTGAATAACTATTGAATAGTTTATAGGATTGTATTCATATTGGTATAAAGTATCTTGGAGAGGTGAGGTGTCCAAAACGCAACATCTAACTACTGGGGTGCCTCAGGGCTCAGTTCTTGGACCACTTCTCTTCTCTGTCTACATGGCATCATCAGGTTCTGTCATTCAGAAACATGGCTTTTCATACCACTGCTATGCTGATGACACTCAACTAAGATCAGGCCCTTTCTTTCGGAACATGCTTCACAACTCCTTGTTCAAGCTCTTGTTCTGTCCAGGCTGGACTACTGCAATGCTCTCTTGGCAGGTCTTCCAGACAGTTCTATCAAACCTTTACAATTAATCCAGAATAAGGCAGCAAGATACATTTTTAATGAGCCAAAAAGAATGCACGTCACACCTCTGTTTATCAATTTGCACTGGCTACCAATAGCTGCTCGCATAAAATTCAATGCATTGATGTTTGCCTACAAAACCACCACTGGCTCTGCACCCCTTTACCTAAATTCATTACTTCAGAATTATGTGCCCTCTAGAAGCTTGCGTTCTGCAAGTGAATGTTGCTTGATTGTGCCATCCCAAAGAAGCACAAAATCACTTTTACGGACTTTTAAATTAAATGTTCCCTCCTGGTGGAATGACCTGCCCAACTCAATCAGAGCAGCTGAGCCCTTAGCCATCTTCAAGAATTGGCTAAAACCCCATCTCTTCCATCTTTACTTGACCCTCTAACTCTAGCACTCTCTATTCTAATTCTTTCCTTAAAAAAAAAAAAACTTCCTCTAACTTTCTAATCTTTTTGTATTCTATCTGTTTTCTTTTCATTTATTATACAATTAACAAAAGCAAAAAGACCTCTAACACTAGTTTGCTGTATTCTTTTTCTATTCTATCTGTTTGCTTTTTATTTATTATATTATTTAAAAAACCCTTGCTACGTGTACTGCATTAAGCTAACTGAGACTTGTTATAGCACTTGTATATCATTGCTCTTTTGTTGATTTTGAATATTGAATTAAATTTTATAATATAATTCAATATTATAAAATTTAACTTTAGCCCATAAAATGTTCTCACCTGTTTATTTTAAAAATTTTTGGGATTATATGTGGTTTCAACAACCAGATGTTTGAGCTATAAGATTTAAATCCATCTCATATGTGTTTTGGAGGGCATTTCCACCTGATGTTTTTATGATCGGATAGCTATCAGAGAAAATGCATGAAGTGACCAGGTGTAAACAGGATCTAAGAATTCACAATTATTTACATTTAGATACATCGTGGCTATGATTTACTATAACGAGGGAATATATTGTAAGAACGAATTCTCCATACTGAAGTTAATCATCATCATCCAGTTTATCATTCAGAATTGCTTGGTCCCACTTTGCAAAATGAAGCAATTTAGTTTTTTTTAACTGCCATAAAACCATATATTTCTTGAATACAAAGTCTATATTTCTTGCCTTTAGCTAGCTAACTGTTGATGATAATGAGATTGTAAATAAGATTATAATTACAACAAGACTAACAAGATTTAATTACCTATATATTTCTAAGGCATGCTAGTAGTATTTATGATTCACGGAATGTCATCTTTTTTGATTGATGACTTTGACATTTGACCCGCCCCCTTAGGGGTTAATGACCTTTTTAATGACCGTGATTAACCTGTGACATCAGCAATGAAGTAGGTTATTGTCTAATACTTACATTTGTGCTCAGGCTTGTCCTTATCATCGAAAAGGTTGGTGCCCCAGGAAGGCCCAATCCTTTCCAGCATTCCTGGAAGCACTCTAATAGCCTATTACATGGCCCAGCCGTTCGGCTAAAAAATAAGAACTTTGAGCTGCCACCAGGCAGTATTGGCCTCATCTTTGAAAACTGATCAAATAAATCATACTCCTCTGGGAGTAAGGCAATCTGGGCCTGTCCAAATGTTGATGAAGTTTTGTGTTCATCAACCTATGCAGATGGGGGACAGACCAAAGACACAGGTAAAATTGTAAAAACACTTGTAGAGCACAAAAAGAAAAAAAGTTTTTTTTGTTTTTTTTTGAGTTGGCTTACTTACCGTTATCAAGCAAAGGCCCTCTTTATTTTTAAGGGGATTTATCACTGCAGCTGCAGTCAGGTTTTCTACAACCCCCTTTCTGTGCCCTGTATTCAGAGGCGTAATTTCCACTGGGGACAGGGGGGACATGTCCCCCCCACTTTTCATGTGTGTTATGATTTTTTTAACCGCACGCCGTCATTGCCACGGAGGAGCAGGCCCGAGCAGGGCACTGACGCGTGCATCCGAGTCCAGGAATGTCGCGTGCGCACTCTAAAATTAGCTCACTGAAAGTTCTAATGAGCCGGTATTGCGGTTGCGGCAGTCAGCGACGAAACACCAGAAGCAGCAACAGATGACTTCAATGCCATCATGGATGAAAAGAAAGAAAGGAGATGTGAGTTGGTTGATTCTGTAAATTATCTCCGGTGTTACGAGATTTTTGGTTTCCGAGATTTTCTGTTTCAGTGGGCGGGGCATACATGAATATTCATGAGATTCCCGGACATGCGCGTGGAACCAGGTGGAACTGAGAATTTCAGTTCACGCTCATTGTATCTCAGCAGGTTTAATGGGATATATATATATATAAATTATTTCTTTTTTTTAAAAGGTAAATATATTTACAGTGTTGCACAAACTACATTTGTTTATCATTTCCTAACAGTTTATAATGTTTTTTTATTAGTTTACAGTGCACGTTTTGTGCAGTCGTCCCTGACTGAATGATTGCAGGCATTCTTTGTGTAATGTTAGGATAAAGCACGGCAAACTTCAGCTAGCTGTAGCCTATACATTGATTTCAGTTCTTTGTGCCCTTAATTTGTAGCTTGCGATGCTTTAAACGGTGTCTGTTATTAGTGGTTATCATTTGCTGAATACATCACTGCCTGCAACAAATGAAATAAACCTATAAACGTATCTGTGGACATTTTTTATTTTTTTTGTATACTGGTGTGATGATCCATGTCTTAACTTACCCCGTTCAACATTCTCCATGCTGTCTGGTTGTGAATTGTCTGCTTGTAAACTATGATACAATCATACACTGCTGCAAAAACATGTTGCTGAAATTTCTTTCTTTTTTTGTTAAAAATAGTTAAACATTTTTACAAACAAATGTACATTTACCAATTAAGATTAACACAAGGTTTATGGTTCCATTTGCACAGTGAAACCAAAAATCCAAGAACACCTGGATGATTACAGCTACAGGTTTCCAATAGTAGCACAGATCCAACTACCATTTCAATTATTTATTTTTATGCTCTTCTGTTACCTTTTAAGTTTTAAAACTGTCATCTTCTGGCAATGAATGAAATAACATTCACCACCATATCAGTGGCCTAATAAACATTTTGCAACCTACACTGTTATTCTGTGTCATCTGTTCTTTGACCATGTGTTGCACTGTACCTGGATGATACACAATGATCATTGATACAAATGCATGGTCTATTTTGATGCACAACAAACACTCGTGCAACATTATTTATAGTCTAAGTCATAAAGTTTCATAAACATATATAATCTTAATTAGGCTTTTTTTCTACATAAACTGTTCCCTCCTGGTGGAATGACCTGCCCAACTCAATTCGAGCAGCTGAGACCTTTGCTATCTTCAAGAAACAGCTAAAAACACATCTATATCCATCTATATTTGACCCTCTAACACTTGCACTCTCTATTCGTTTTCCAACTGCTTGTGTTCTTTAAAAAAAGGCCTCTAACACTAGCTTTCACTATTCTATCTACTTGTTTTCTTTTTGATGTATGTGTGTTGGTGTGAATGTTTGATATTATGTGAGACAGTGAAATTTTGTTTTTAAAAATATGAATTCAGTAGTGATTCACACTCAAAATCCAGGAAAATGTTAGTCATGGAGGATGCGATTAATGAAGTAAAGTTTTCCTGAATTTTGAGCATGAATCCCTACTGAATCCTTGTTACAAATTAAAAAGATGTATGCACCAAAACAAGACAACATTGGAGAGAGACAAGAGAGTGTGATGTTAACGTCCTTGTAGAATCTGCTGTATAAAAATATGACATAATAAAGCTAAAAAAAAAACAATTCTTCACTTGATTCTGGCATTTGATACATGACATTAACATTCAAAAGTTTTTTTTTTAAGAAATTTATATTTTTGTTCTTCAAGAATGCATCAATTTAATAAAAATGACAGTAAAGACATTTATAATGTAAAAAAATATATATTTCAAATAAATGCTGTTCTTCTGAACTTTCCATTCATCAAGGAATCCTGTCGCTGTATAATGGTTTCCACACTTCATTAAGCAGTACAACCATTTTCAACTCTGATAATAATCAGAAATGTTTCTTGTGCAGACAATCAGCATATTAGAATGATCTATGAAGATCATGTGACACTGAAGAGGAGCAGTTGAGATCTGACATCAGAGGGGAAAAATCTTTATTTTAAATTGTAAAATTATTCCACAATATTAATGTTTTTAATATTTTTAATTGATGCAGTTGGTGACATGAACAAAGAACCTTACTAATCCTTAGAACAGTATTTTATATATCATATCAAAACAAGCACAAGCACACTCACACTTATGAACATTTGTTAATGAAATTATTTTTTAACATGAAATTAGTTTCTTATTCCATTCCATAAAATGAAGTGAAGTATTTGTTTTCTCATTTACAGTGTACCAAATATAGGCTACTTTTTAAACTTGTGTCCATACAATTTTGTTTAATCCAAAATTTTACGTATTAAAGGAACATGTTCGTGCTTGTGTGTGTGGTCTTAGATTCCTATTCATTTTGTAAATTAAGCCTAAGCCTAACAGTTTAAGAACAATTACACCAGGATAGATGAAAAACGATCCCCAAATACAAGTTTATTTCAGCTGTTGTATTTAAATGAAAACAACTAACAACAGTCACAGTTTTAAAGCATTGCAACAGCACAACGAACTGAAATCAAAGTAATTTACAACTAAGTGTGCTGAAGGTCTGCAATCATTCAGTCAGTGATGACTGCACAAACCGTGTAAACTAATGAAAACATTATAAACTGTTACAAAATGATGAACAAATGTAGTTTAGGCATAGGTTTGTGCAACGCTGTAAAATGTTTATCTTTTTTAAAATATACCATTAAACCTGCTGAGATACAAGGAGCGTGAACTGAAATTCTCAGTTCCACCTGGTTCCACGTGCATGTCCGGGAAACTCATGAATATTCATGTATGCCCCCTGCCCACTGAAACAGAAAATCTCGGAAACCGAAAATCTCGTAACACCGGGCATCGGTCCCTTTCTAATCCGTGTATCATTCGATAATTCGTTTTTTGATTTAATATTGAAAGTAGAAAAATGAGAAAACGGCTCCTTTTTCGCCTTTTCACTTTTTTTGATCATCATTGCATATTAATCTATTGAACTTTTTTTTTAAACATTAATATTCTATTTATAAAGATAAAAATGCATTGGAAAGTCAATTTAGGGGGCAAATATTGTTCTTTAATGGAAAAGGTGCAGTCTAAGTGGAAGAGCTGGGGTAGGCCTAAGCAGAAATGCCTCAGGGGGTACTCCACTCTAAAAAGTCTGGGAGCTACTGATGTAGAACATTCTGTCCTGTGCAACAAGTGATTTATTTTATATTTTCAGGTGCAGCGGTTAGTTTGAAATAAAAGTTTGTTTAACAGTGGAAATTGAGTCTCACATTATTTAAACATTATTCAAAACATTAATGGTGAACATTTTCGACTTTATAAAATGATTCTCTCAAGTCTTGGCGATCGACCCCTATTAAACAATAAAGAAAGTAAGACATCTTTTTCTTATACATAGTTTAATGTGTATAAGCTGTGTATAAGTATATTTAACTTTTTGGCAGAATTGATCATTAATCAACTTAATTATTTCCTGGATTTTTTATCACCATAGTCCCTAAATGTATGTACATGCAGGAAATGGGATTCAAATTTCCCCCCATTTTGTTTTTTGTGGGAAAACATTTCCCCCCATTTTGTGTCCCCGCACTTCTCAAACCAAAGTTACACCCTTGCCTGTATTACATACTATGAATCCGACCAAAAGACCATAAACCCTTTCAAGGGATTTGTGGCTATGAGTAGCCTTCAGATTTTCTGCTAAACAAAAGCAATTGTTAAAAAAAGAAATGTCTTTTATTGTACTGTATATAGTGCATTATATGTGTGTGTAATAATTAGGGCTGCCCCCTAATAGTCGACTATCCACAGGAAGTGTCGAAGTCACACAGTCTGTGATGGACAGATCATTAACGGCTAGTCTATGTATTAATTACAGTACATTGGGCAGGATATCCAAACGCTCACCTATCATTCAACAACCGCAAATACGGCTTATCATCAGAAACATGAAAGTAGTAGCATCTTTACATGGCCGCTCGCTCTAATGTAGACATGTGCCAATATACAGTAATGCAGTACATCACCATAAAGAATATGCACGATATTGTTATCTTGGGCACTTCACCATAGCATGAAGCTTTAGCATAGAATGCATTTTAAGAATATTTTACCTATCAAGTGGTTAAAATGCACAACAGCACTGTATGTTGCGTCAAAGAGGCGTGTGCTCTGATGTAAACAAGCAATGTGCATGAGAAACACATAGAGAAAGGAGACGCAGTGAATGAAAATGCACGTTCGCTCTCTTACAGTACAGGGTGCTGATGGAATGACTCTGGTTACGCATGTAACCATGGTTCCCAGAGAGGGAACGAGACACTGTATACACTGCATGAGGAATGCTGCCAGCATTGTCTGAAGTACGTGTGAAACAACTCCAATCCTATTGGCCCATGTAGCCTGTGATGTCACAGGCGGGCACCCAGAAGTATGTGAGCAACACCTTAGCCTGATAATACAAAGACCACAAATAGAGGCTATCTACTTAGAAACCCTAGCAGGGGGAATACAGCAATCTAGATAGGGGCTCCAGGGGACCACAACTTAAAAACCCTAGTAATTGGAGTAGTCACCGATCTAGAAAACAGCTATCTTTAGGTCCAAAGGTCTTTAGCTGAAGAGTGCCAAGACCACAGAGAGTAGGCTATCTACTTAAAAACCCCAACAGGAGAGACAGCACAGTCTAGGAAAGGGGCTCAATGAGACCACTACTTAAATAACCTAATAAGGGGAATAGTCACCAAGCTGGAACACAGCTATCCTCAAAGAGCAGTTTCCTCAGGCAAGGCTGAAGCTTGTCCAGACCAAAGAAATTGGGCTATCTACTTAAAACCCTAACAGGGGAGATAACACAATCTAGGCAAAGAGGGCTTAAAAAGATCGCTTCTTAAAACCACGACAAGGGAGCAGTACTGAGCTGAAACACAGCTATCCTCAGATAGCTATCTTCCAAAGGCAAGGCTAAACTGAAAACTGCCAAAACCACGGAAAGAGGGCCATCTACTTAAAAAAACCCTAACAGGAGAGATAGCAGTCTAGGCGAGGTGCTCAAGAAGACCGCTGCTTAAAACCCTAAAAAGGGGAGCAGTAACTGAGCTAGAACACAGCTATCCTGAGATAGCTATCTTCCAACGGCAATTGGGCCGTTCTAGAGTTTGCCTTGACCACAGAGTCCTTCTTGAAGTTTGCCAAGACCACGGAGAGTGGGCCATCAACCCTAATAAGGGGAGATATCACAGTCTAGTCAAAGGGCTCAAGGAGACCACTACTTAAAATCCTGATAAGGGGGCAGTGACCGAACTAAAACACAGCTATCCTCGGATAGCTATCTTCCAATGGCCGTAGGACTCAGCGCCTACTTGAGAGAGCTTGGACCAAGAGGAACCCAACCTAGTCATACAGAAGCCTGGCTGGAACACAGCTGCCCTCAGACTGCTATATTCCAGAGCAAAGTGAGAAGTTTGAGCTAGAGTATAACTGTCCGCAGACAGCTACACTCTGAGCAGGGGCTGTCCACTTAAAAACCCTGAGGTGGGCAAACAGTCTACTCAGCCTAACAGCTCAAACTTAGTATAGCCTGCAGGATTCAGGGGGACTGCCTGCTTGGAAAATACCCTGAAATCAGGGGAGGCTGCTCACCCTTATTACCCAGGCTGAGAAAATGCTCTGGAGGGGAAGCAAGGTATCATCTTCTGCACTCGACTCCTGAAAGGGGGAGGAGCAGAAGAGTGCTGGCTCACTAGCCCTGTCTATGATTCTCAGATAATGATGGGTCAGACCCCTCAGAGGTAAAGAAGCTGCTGACCATGCCCACGCCTTCCTTAACTCACAGACCACCGCCTCAATGAATATGTCAAAGGAGCCTGGAAGGTGAATCTACTACAGATGTAACATCACAACCATCATGGCCACCAACACTCTCCCGCATTGGCAACAGAAATCTGAGTGAGGCACAGCACAACAGCTGTCTCAGGGGACACCCCTAAACCAATCTAGGTCACTAAAACACCTTGGGAGAGAAAGCTCACAAGCATCTCTCCATCTTAATATATCAACACCCATTGAGACTCTCAACACAAAATAGTAGAGTTGAATATAGCTCTGCCCGCAATCTCACAAGATCGGGGCTAAAACGACTCAGTGCTCAAATTTTCATAGTCATTACAACACAAAAATTATCCGCGGAATCAAGTAACCCGTTTAGAGAGGGTATACGGATCCCACAGATCAAAGCGATCACCACAAGCTGAGTTAAACCATGCCACGGCAACGGCGTGTCCGAACCGCGAGACGCAAACACTTTGTTCTGCATCCCTTGGGAATAGGAACAAACTCATCACAATGAGCGTGTTCAGTACCCACGGGCACTGAATGCACATGCTCCTCACTGAGACAATAATGCAAAAGTCAGAATATGCCCTCAAGTGTCAGAATCTAAACACGGAGGCACACACTCCCTAAAGCGCTGCTAGCCTCATCAGGAGCTTCACACGCTGAACAAACAGACGGCTCCTGCAGACAAAAATTGGTGACGTGTTCTGCAGGTGCCCTCTTGGGTCAATAGGATTGGAGTTGCTTCACACATGCTTCAGACACTACTCATGCAGGCAGCTTTCCCCATAGTATCCGCTAGAGAATGCAGCGCAAAATCCCTAGAAGGCGAACTGCAGAAATGCAGCCATGATCACAGTAACTCTGTAAACAAAGCAGCTGCTCTGCATTCTGAACAGTATTTAAATTTATTTACATTTTTTATATTTTAATCTTAATATTTCAATTTTATGTTTCAAATAAACATTCAGATTTTTGCATTTGCAATGGTGTTCATTGCAGCACCAAATACTTAATAACTTAAAGACTTAATAGGCTATATGTTCAAATGTAAACATTTTTACATTTTATTCTGGACTGATTGTTATTGTTCAATAACACTCTACAATATGTTTCCATCAGTTAACAATAGAACATTAACAAAGAATAATAGTATTAGTTAATACATTACACTATTTAAGTGTTTATGTGGAGTGTGGAAGCTGAATAGTAGTGTGACTGCATGTTAACATGGAGGCGCTGGTGCGATCACTTGCACTTAAATTACTCTGTCATTTTCGGCCATAGAGATAAGAGTAATACATCTTTCGAATCTGTAAAGACTAATTTTTTTCCTGTGCACTCACAATAACAAAAAAACGTTGTGCTTTTGTAAAATAATGAAATGTCTCGGTCTGTGAACTTGAGCATGCCAAATAATAAACAGAAACTGTGTATACTTGCCTCACAGACATGAAAAAATATGGGCCTATGTGCAGAAAGCTAAATGTCTGCTTTTAAATTAACCCATTCAATTGGAAAACAAATATTCTCAGATTATTTTATCCGCATGAAACATGCATATAGTCGCATATCGCGGAGGACAGTGGATGCGCCTACTTTCACATTAAGTTGACTTACCAGGGTCTTCTGGCAGGGATGTTTTGACCTCTTGCAGAAAGAACGAAATTTGGTCAGCATCAACAATTTTGTCTGTTGTGGAAAGCAAAACAATCAAAAGTATGATATGGCTAATGTCTTATTAATTATTACCTGCCATACTACATTCAACAAATACACTTGCATACTACAATTACAATTAAACAAATACTGTAATTCACCCAAAATTTATATATATATATACTTATATAATAAACTTTTATTTGTAACAAAAAGGAATTTTTTTAAAATCTCCTACTCAATATTGCCTATACAATGACTTGACAGTCGTGTAGTGTGTAATGCCCATTTTGATTACAAACTATTTCACAATATCAGCGATTTTATTTCAACAATATAGAAATATTTGTTTTATTGTTATTATTAAAAATAAGAACAAATCACATTCAATAGGACAAATACAATAAAAAGATACCAATTAAATAAACTTGTTATTAAAGGTCCATCTAGCAGTACAAAATACACAAAATATTTTGTGTATTTTTGCAGGCACAAAATACTACAGGGTCATTCCATGTCAAATCAACCAAATTCTAGAAACATCCCTGGCTCAAGTAGTTGATTTCATTAATATTAGTGCTGTCAATCGATTAAAAAATTAACTAATTAATCACACATTTTTTCTGAAATTAATCGTGATTAATTGCGATTAATCCCACCTAACATTAAAGTTTTTAAATGTACTTTTATATTGCAATATTTCACATTCAATCTTCAAATTAATGTACAAAGAACATATTTTTTATATTTGTTTGATGGCATCTTTTTTATGACTGAAGCGACTATAACCATCGACTATAGCCATTAAACATTACGTTATAATTAAGAGCTATCAATTTTAACATTTATTAGACTTTAAAAATAACTTCTAATTTAAGTGAACTTAAAACAATCTTCACATAAACCCATTATAATAAATGTTATATTTAGCTACCTGTGCCCCTCAGCAGAAATATACCGAAATTGAATAAAGTTATCAAACACTAAATTCTAAACTAAATACAGATACATACTTACAGCTATATAAAAGTTATTGATTTCCTCTTTTTTCTTTTATTCTTGATGAACACATCACAGCAGCTGGTTATTAGTAGTGTTGCTTTCCTCAACGAAAATTATGACTAAATATAGTCGTCAACGAACCTTTATCATGTGACGAAAACGAGACGAGACGAGACAAAAATGCTGGTCATGTGACGATGACGATAATTAAATGTACAATGCAATATCGGTGACGAATAAAAACGAGACGAAATGTGGCTTACAAAATAAAAACTATGCTAAAATGTCTCTTCATTTTCGTTGACCAAAACGAGACGAAACTAAATGTTATAACGTTATTTCGTCTCGTTATTATTATTATTATTTTGCAGTATTTCTGTTTCCTGTGTCTCACTTCAGGGGCGCAGACGCAGGCGAAGTCACTTCCTCAAGCCCCACTCGCGCCTTGCGGAATTATTTAGACCAGTGTTTCCCAACCGGGGTCTGTCGAGAGCAGGGGTGTCGTGTAAAAAAATCATTTTTTTATATTTTTAAATTGCTAAAATGTTCAAAAAAGCAGCTATTATATAATATCCATTTCTAATGCCGGCAATAATTAGAGATGCACAGAAATTCCGGCTGCCGAAAATGAGTTCACCGCTCAGGATTCACTTGTGTGTGTG
>NW_015506466.1:295862-312977 GCF_001515645.1 Sinocyclocheilus grahami | reverse complement strand
GACTAAAGAAAGGTTGGGAAACACTGATTTAGAAGACGAAAACCAAACAAAGTTAAGTCTGACACAGAGAAAGGGACCGATGGCCGGCCAGCCGGGGTTCGTCTTTATTTAAATTTATGTGTGTGTAGCCTACTTCTAACATGTTTGGTTTGTAAAATAAATGTTGTAAAATCAAATCAGAGTGTCTTCCATGTCTGGAATGGATGTATTCTTGAGTCTATAAGGTAACAATAATATAATAAGATAACCTTGTTTGAAATGGGTTTGGCTAAAAGAAAATGTTGGTTTTGTCTATACTACTAGGTACTTATACTATATTGACTGGGTTAAATAGAATTGCATTTCTAAAAAGAGACTAAAATACAATTTTCATTGACTAAAACTAGACTAAATGTCATCAGTTTTCGTGACTAAAACTAGACTAAATGTCATCATTTTTTGTCGACTAAAACGCTCAGACTTTTAGTCAACTAAAACTTGACTAGACTAAAAAGAGTATGAATGTGACTAAAACTAATAAAAACTAAAATGACAGTTTCACACAGACTAGACTAAAACTAAAATTAAAACAGGCCGCCAAAAACAACACTAGTTATTAGGTTGTTTTGGCTTATATTTCTTTAAGAGCTGCCGCTGCTGAACGTGACGCGGATCTGACACGCATCGTATTTTCTCTCAACTCTACCTTTTCTGACCCACTTCAGGCTCTTCTAATGAGCTGACGAGTTGAATCGAGTGTGTTAGATGAGGGAGACAGTGCTAGGATGCTCCAGGACAGTTTTGAAAACCATTTCAGAGACATGTTCTTAATGTAACTCATTTATAACATATTACATGCACGCACAGTTTTAAGGCAGCTTTAATCGCCTTTTTGGTTACTTCATGCCTTAAAGGGGTCCTATTATACTCTTTTACAAAGTCTTGATTTTGTTTTGGGGGTGTACTAGAACATGCTCTCATGCTTGGTGGTTCAAAAAACACATTATTTTTCACATAATTTACATTATTAAAATACCTTTCTCCCCAGGCTGGCACAAACGGCTCGATTAGTTCCGGCTTTGATGAAGGTCCGCCTTCCGAAAAACAAAATGTGATGTGATTGGTTAGCTGTCCCAGTGCGTTGATTGACGAACAGCTTAGACGGTGTTTCAGTACTGCCCCGTCTTCAAAACTCAGTTAGTGAGAGAATCGTGCCAAAACTGTAAGCGCAGAGAAAAGAAAGACGGAGCTGTGCATATCGGTTTATTTCGGGAACATTTTGCCCCACATGCACAACAAGTCATTTAGACATTTGCAACAGTTTGTTTTTTTACACATTCAGATTGGTTCTATGCAGTCAATCCGTTTTGCAGTTCTTTAAACTGTTGTTTTCGCTTGCAAATCACTGTTCACAGGCTTGCAGTGCTTTTGACCGTCTTTTGGCGAAAAAAACGTGCCAAAAGTGCAAGCGCGGAAAATGGAAATCAGAAGCATGCAGATCATATTTATTTTGCATTAGCATGAAGCTGCAATTTCACAATACATGAATTACACTTACGAATAACAGTAAAATGCTGCAAATAATTTTTTCTTGCGCTTGAAACGCGATTTACACCTTTAGCTTCTCTTGCACATGCAAATTTAATTTACGCTTACAGTTTTATGTACACTTCCACAAATCTTACCCTGCGTATGCAAATCTTTTTGACGTCATTCTACCTTCATAGAAAATGCAGACTGGTAATTAATATTGCTATTTAAATATGACAGGCTCCTAACTCCTAAGACATGGGAAATACAGTTGCAAATGGACTTTGCTTTTTTATTTGAAATTTGACAGTCACTGTGCGTTCGCGAAAGCGAAAATGCAAACGGTAATGCAGGATTTGCAATTGCATTTGGATTATGTCACATTATGTCACAATTTATGCGTCCACATATGGTAAACGCAATTGAAAATACAATTTGCAATTCCTTTTGAAAATAGTCCGGAATATCGTTCCATATACATGCGCGACGCAGCGAGAGTGAAAAAGCAGACGTGGTAATTAATATTGCTATTTAAATATGACAGGCTCGTAACTCCTAAGACATGAGAAATACAGTTGCAAATGGACTTTGGTTTTTCATTTGAAATTTGGCAGTCACTGTGCGTTTATGGAGCCAGATCGGCCTCAAAAATAATACATTTACAAAACAAAATGAAGGATGAAAACCACACTCATCGAGTGAGTAAAGTCGTTTTTTTATCTGATGGCATTTTCTTATGATTAAAGGTTGTTTTAGTTAATTATGTGTGCAGTGTTACAAAGTTGTAAGTCCACGCCAGCTTTCTTATATTATGACTATTGTTTATAGGAACACTTTAGTAATCACAGGATGAATGGGCGATAAACAATCAGTAAAACAACGATTTCGATGCTAAACTATTGCATAATTTTAAATACGATTTGTAGTCAGTGGGTTCTAAAGTTACCATTGCGACCAGCTATAACCATAAGAAAATAGCAAGTAATGTAACTAATTACTTTTGAAATAAAGTAATCAGAACAGTAACATGATTACTTTTAAAAGGAGTAATCAGTAATTTAATTACATTTTCAGAGTAACTTGCCCAATACTGCCCATTAAAATGTCTTTACATCAAGGACCCGATCATAGAAACAATTGTGCCTTTTTTTCTGTGCATATAATGTATGCAAACCCATTATATTTGTTTTCTGTTTTTTGTCATTATGATTGTTCATTGTTAAAGATACTAGCATCTTTCCCTGAGCTTGTATGCAATTATAAATTCTGTAGTAATAATAATAAAAAAAAGAACATAAGAGGGACTGGTGCACTGAAATCTCATAGCATCAGTAACTCCACAACCCTACCTAGTACAGTTTTCCTCAGCGTTTGCAATATTTGTAATATCTGCACAAAGGAGACGTCGATCAGCTGCTAGAAGATCTCGCCTTTGGAGAAGACCGTTAATTTTACACTCAAAAAATGTAAGTATTACTACTTAGAAGTTAAGATTACCCCAAAATGCATTGCTAGCCCACCCCAACACTTATGAACAATAATAATGATAAATGCTGACCAATAATTAGCAAAATGTAATTTGTCATATGCCATAGCTATGCATGACTAGACAAACACAGCCAAGGTGAATACATCTAAATTTTCAGTTAATGAAACAAGTATATTTTATTTACTGAAAACAGGAAACCTGAATAAATGAGTAAAAATAAATAAAAGTAACCATGACAATAAATAAATAAAAGTAATCGACACATGAAACAAAGCGTTATTCAAACATTGTTCTAACAATCATGTATTTACAGCCGGAGAGCCCACATCTACTGCATCTCAACACAGCTGAGACAGTTCTGCAGCTGACCACCGTGTCCACCTTCACCTGTGTCTGCTGTCCATCACGACCCTCACTGCTGCAGTCAGACTGAATCTAAAGTAATCGACACATGAAACAAAGCGTTATTCAAACATTGTTCTAACAATCATGTATTTACAGCCGGAGAGCCCACATCTACTGCATCTCAACACAGCTGAGACAGTTCTGCAGCTGACCACCGTGTCCACCTTCACCTGTGTCTGCTGTCCATCACGACCCTCACTGCTGCAGTCAGACTGAATCTGATCATGGAGGAGAAAGGGGCATCGAGGCTATTGTCTGAGTAAACAGAGGGGATGAGGAAGACCATGATGATGCTCCTGATCCACACAATCCTGAATAAAAGCAGGAGAACATGTGCAGGACAATCTGACTGTCACTCTGTCTGTTCCAAACATTTGTGTGCTGCTCTCCATGAGCACGACTATCTGTAAAACATTTAAACGGAGTAAAACATTTTACAATTAATGTTGTCAGCATTTCAAGTGGGCTAAAGCACAGCACTGGTCAGCAGAAGGTTACTGGTTTGATCTCCGCAGTGTGTCCTTCAGCAAGGCGCTTTACTCCAGGTGGCTGCTGGGGGATAGGGGTCCCTGTAATAAGAGTAATAATTCGGATAAAAGTGTCTGATAAATGTAAATGTGATTTTTGTGAATCCTTTTTTGTGTCTTGGGCACAAACGCTCAATAAAGCTGTTTAATTCTTCAAGGTACTACTATAATATAAATGCTTACATATATTTCATACAGTTTCTATTTGGGGGGGTTTAAAGGGTTAGTTCATCCAAACAGAAATTCAATCATTTACTCGCCTCACTGTTCAGTCCTTGTTTTGTTTTTCTGAACACAAAAGTTGATTTTAGTTAAGTTTGTTCTGCTGGTTTCTGTTCATACAATATCAGTCGATGGGAGACTGACTTCAGAAGCTTCAGAAGCTTCATGACATTATTTGATGATGCTTTTAAAGCTTCTGAAACTCAGGTTTCATTGACCGATGTTGTATGAACCGAAGCCAGCAGGACAAACTTGACTAAACTCACATCCTCAGTGTCTTTTGGTTTTTCTCTAGATGCTCTCGCTGGCTCTGGGGTCACTGAGGATGAAGAGACCACAGCAACATCCGGTCCAGATGAGACAGTAAGAGGTGGAGTGATGGAGCGTCTCATCCATGGCACTGGACCATTTCCAGGATGCTGCTGTGGACTCTTCATTCTCACTGCTCACAGCAGTCTGCGGACATTTCAGATCCTGCAAAGACGCACAAATATAATACAAAAGCAGTCATTTTAACAGCACAATGACATTTGATTTCTGTATTAGAAGTAACAGAATGGTCTTATTTATATTTTTGTTTCAGGTTTTCCCTTTTTTTTTTTAACAAATCCTTTCCTTGCAGGTCCTGCTCCACAACAAAAGCTCTGCAGCAAATGCACAGGAATCAAGAATCAGAAAAGTGCTGTGATAACTGTTTGAAATTACAATAATTAAAATAAACTACAACTTAAGATTTAAAAGCTGTTTTATTAATTTCTGTAGTATACTCACTCAAAGCATTTGATGGCAGCATTCCGCTTTCTGGTGAAGAGGGCTTCATTAGCTGCTCTCCACCAGATAAGCAGACATGTGCGCTCATCTGTCCCTGTAACATCCAGACAAGAGTCAAGTTACCTCTGAAATTTGTGTGCCCAAAACTACATTTACATTTTGAGGTAGTTGATGATGTGTTAAGTAGCTTTTTATCCAACACAAATGTTCCTCAATTTTTCAACAGAACTAATGGACAAATAAAAGAGATTACTTATATTTAGTTACTTTATGGAAATGTACTTACATTACTTACATTCATCTATTGCAAACAGTGCTGGAGTTATTTGGGACTGTATTGCACTGGTTTAGGGTATTTGCATTTGTACTGGTGCGTCGGTCAGGACACAGGAGGCAGGAATGAAATTTAACAGTCTTTAATTACGGTTCAGCAAATGAGCAGCACAATGAGCAGCACAGCCAGACCACAGGGCATTACTTGGCATAATCTTCACAGTAGTGATATGTGAGGTAATTGTAGGCATGTGTGTGTGTGTGTGTGTGTGTGGTCTGAAACAATTATAGACAACAATTAGAAACATCAACATAATAACTGGCATTTATACTACTAACTAACTGCCCATTGGAAAGAAGAATTATCTGCGGTAATACCACTTTCTACCGCTAGATGACGCATGACGCTCATAAATGGAATTATTTACTGTGACATCACACAATCCATTAACTAGATCTTATAATCAAGAATAACTACAGAGCGGAAATATACAACATTAAATCTACATCTATACACAATCGAAATATCAATCAGTTATGATAATTTTGAATACAGAATCCAAGTATATTAAATATATGTTGAATTATGGGTTTGTCAAGACGCTGGGTTTAGCGTCGTCACTTATGTTCCCAAACGAACTCACAATAGCTTATTAAATATGCATCATATGACACGCTCAGTAAAGGACAATCATCAATGAACTTACATGTTGTCATTAACACACAACTTGAACACATATCATATTCAACCAAGCAAGTTAAATTCAGTCCATATTCTGGAGAACCCTATACGGTATCTCGTGCAGTCGGCTCAAACGGAACTGAAAGTTACTGATGTACGCAGTAACCCGTGATCTGATTGGTCATTCCTTTTCAACATCGCTGCCCCCAAATATGTTGAACATATTTGCTCCTTTCATAGAACAGTCAGTTAGGGGGTTCTGAATCTTTGGCATGTTCATCAAGGGCAGGAAGAGGGATTAGTCTGGCGACTGGTCAGGTATGTGTTTTATTCTTGACCTGGATCTCCACTGCTCGGATGTGACCATCTGATCCAGGGAAGGTCTTAACTACTTCACCTACTAGCCACATAGCACGTGGAAGTTGTGGGTCAATAAGCATGGCAATAGTTCCTGGGGAAATGTCAATCACATCTGTATGCCATTTGTGTCGAATTTGGAGTGTTGGCAAGTAGTGGCGAATAAAGCTTGACCAGAACTGATCTGTAAGCACCTGGCTTTGCCTCCATCTCCGTCACCCCATGAGCTTTGTAGTTGGGTTTACAACAGGTGGTAGTGAACTATCGGGCCGCCCCATAAGAAGATAATTGGGCGTAACAGGGTCAAAGTCCGCTACATTGGAAGAAGTATACCCCCGCGGTTTACTGTTTAGGATTCCTTCCACTTCAATGAGTACAGTCAGTAGAACCTCTTCGGTTACTGTTTGTGAACCAATGGTGATACGAAGGGCAGTTTTGACAGAACGAATCTCACGCTCCCAGGCACCACCAAAGTGTGGAGCGTTTGGTGGGTTGAAATGGAAGGATATTTTCTGCTTAGCTAGATGCTGTTGCAGTTGAGGGCTGAGAGATGCAAAGTCCTCCTGTAGTTCCTTTTCTCCACCATGAAAGTTTGTTCCCTGGTCCGAAAACAACTCACAAGGCTTACCGCGACGGGCCACAAACCTCCTCAGGGCCATCAAAAAAGAATCAGTGTCTATGGAGGTAAGTAGGTCAAGGTGAACACATCTTGTAGTAAGGCACTTAAAGATTATCCCCCATCTCTTCTCGCACCATCTGCCAATTTTTACTTGAAATGGCCCAAAGCAGTCCATGCCAGTACTATAGAAAGGTGGTTTCTGAAATCTCAATCTGGCTGGTGGCAGATCTGCCATTTTTGGAATGACTGGTTTGGCCTTCCACCTCTTACAATCTTTGCATAAATGTTGCTGTCTATGGATAGCTTCCCATCCTCTTAATACCCAGAAGCTCCTCCTTATTTCTGCAAATATTCTCTCTGGTCCTGGGTGGCAGAGCTTGTTGTCGTAGTCCTTTATTAATAGTTTAGTGATTGTGTGATGAGGATCCAGCACTATGGGGTGGATTGCTGATGTCTCCAATCCTTCTGCACGATGCAGGCGACCACCAACTCGTATGACCTGGCAGGACTCATCATATTCTGGTGCCAAGGTTAACAGCCGACTGTTTGAGGGTATGGGTCTTTTCGCTTTGAGCATTTTGTATTCCTCAGGGAAACTGTCAATTTGTGATTTCTGGAAGATGAGCATTTCTGCAGACTGGTAATCTGTTGCTGATGGTTGTTCAGAACGTTTATGTATTTGAACTGTTGCTTCAATCAGCCCACTCCAGGAAGGATAGTTAGCAGGTTCAGGAATGATCGGGGCAGCAACTTCTATGACAATGCCACAGAAAATTCCCTTCCGTTGTTCATCTTTATCCATAGGAACTTGTAGAAGAGGGGTAGCTGGCCATTCAGGTTCTGGTCGGAGTAAAAACGATGGACCTTGGCTCCACTTGTTGGTCACTGACAACTCCTCAAGTATTCTACCTCGAGTAAGGTCATCAGCTGGATTGCTGTGAGAGTCTACGTACCTCCAGGTACATTCAGCAGTCAGTTCTTGGATCTCCGCTATCCTCATCCCAACGGACATTTTGAATCTACAGGATTCAGAATTAATCCATGCTAAGACAGTTGTGGAGTCTGTCCACATGACCACCTTACTGATTTTCAAAGTGAACTCAGTTTCAAGGAGTTTGGCCAGCTGAGCACAATTCAGGGCTGCACACAATTCCAGTCTGGGAATGGTCTGTCGTCGCTTGGGGGCAACTCTGGATTTCGCTATAATGAAGGTGAGCTGGATTTGGCCTTGGTGATCTTCTGTGCGTAGATAAGCTACAGACCCATACGCCTGCTCAGAAGCGTCACAGAATATGTGGATCTGTCTGGTAACTTTAGACTGGTCTGTATCTGATGTCACAAGACAATGAGGCAAGGTGATGGTGGCCAAGTTAGGGAGTTCGTCTTCCCAGTTTTTCCAGGATTTCAGGAGATCCTCAGGCAAATTGGGGTCATCCCATTCCCATTGTTTATCCCACAATCTTTGGACTAACAGTTTAGCTTGAGTAGTGAATGGAAGGATGAAGCCAATGGGATCATACTGAGTTGCTAGTACTCTATAGATGTAGCGCAGAGTACATTGTCCTGGCTTTACTTGGCGGGGTTTGTAGCCAAATGTATCTGACTGTGCCATCTCAATCCTAGGGTGGATTCCTGGGGGTCATTTCGGTCTTGGGACAACCACAGCTCAGTACTGTTGGATCGTGCTTCAGATGGCAGGTGCTCAATCACACTGGGCACGTTACTTGCCCACTGACGGAGTTGGAAACCTCCAGTGTTTTCCAGGATTTCAGGAGATCCTCAGGCAAATTGGGGTCATCCCATTCCCATTGTTTATCCCACAATCTTTGGACTAACAGTTTAGCTTGAGTAGTGAATGGAAGGATGAAGCCAATGGGATCATACTGAGTTGCTAGTACTCTATAGATGTAGCGCAGAGTACATTGTCCTGGCTTTACTTGGCGGGGTTTGTAGCCAAATGTATCTGACTGTGCCATCTCAATCCTAGGGTGGATTCCTGGGGGTCATTTCGGTCTTGGGACAACCACAGCTCAGTACTGTTGGATCGTGCTTCAGATGGCAGGTGCTCAATCACACTGGGCACGTTACTTGCCCACTGACGGAGTTGGAAACCTCCAGTGGCAAGAAGTTCACACAATTTATCCACTAAATGCCTAGCTTCCTGAGGTGATGGAAGACTCCGCAGGCAATTATCCACATAAAAGTTCCTCTCTACTGTGGATCTCATCTCATCAACAGGTTCTGTGTGGTCCATAACATGCCGCTGCAACGCATAAATGGCACAACACGGGCTACATGTTGTACCAAATGGTAATACCTGCCATTCAAATATGTCTGGAGGCCTGTTCCTGTCTAGATCGCGCCACACAAAGCGAAGGAGATGTTTATCATTAGGTAGAAGGTGGACCTGGTGAAACATCCCCTTGATGTCACCGCTCACTGCAACCATGTGCTCACGGAAGCGTAGAAGGACGCCTAGTAAAGATGGACCTAGGGCTGGACCAGGCAGCAGGTAGTCATTCAGAACTTGGCCTTGAAACTGGAAAGAACAGTTAAAAACGACACGGTTCTTGCCATTATGCTGGATAAGGTGGTGGGGTAGGAACCATGACTCACCCTCTTTGCTGATTTCTCCAGGAGAAAGTTTCACAGCATATCCAGTGTCTTCAAGCTTATTTATTTCCTCCTTGTATGCAGCAGCTTTGATAGGATCCCTTTCAAGTCTCCTTTCAGTGTTTATTAAATTAGGCAGCACTGCATCTCTGGTGACCTGAAGAAGCGGCATGTCCTTCTTAAGGGGGTGGCATAGCGGTTCACTCCATCAACAGTACTCTTGTGGTTTGAGTTTGGAGAAGATGCATAGCCCCTTGGTCTTGCTTCGACCGTGTGACCTCTCTCTCTGATTTGATAGGAATGACATCTGCCTGCCAAAGCCTTTCCACGTTTCGGAACAGCTCTGTCTGTGAGGGACTGAAGGTGGCATGCAGACACTCTTGAGTGTTAAGCGTTACCTCCAGCACTCGAGCCGGACCTTGCAGAGCCCACCCCAATCGTGTCTTAACAGCTGCCGGGCCCCCTGGTGGGCCAAGGCGGACTGGCTCTATAGGGGTAATAAGATGTGGATGGTCTGCTCCGATCAACAGCAATGGACAAGCCTTATGGATGGGCAGGAGAGGTAGGCCCTTCAAATGGCTGTATTTCTGTTGCAAAGTTGTTACAGGATAAGAGTACTCTGCTAGGCTTAGGGTTCCAGCCGTGAATGCTTTCTGGATGTGATACCTCTTGTGCGGTTGGGACGGTGTTGAGATTCTGAAAGACACTTCTGTACCTTTAAGTGCAGTAAGGTCATGTCTGATTGTTCTCAAAGCTAAGTCTTCTGCCTTGCCGGTGAGTCCTAGCTTCTGAGCTGCTGATGAAAGGAGGATCGTGCGTTCAGAGCCATCATCAAGCACTGCATACGTGTCCAAACTCGGACCTTCATGATGCAGGATGACTCTAACCACCTTCAAAAGGACTCGTTTAGAGCTTGGAGGTCTATCCAGATATATTGGTTTAGTGGTAGCACTCACCAGACATGTGCCCTCATTCGCTGTCTTAGTGTTGACATTATGTAGGATCTGTAAGTGCTTGCCGTTGCAAATGTGGCAGGGCTTCTTCAGGGTACACTGTGCAGCTCTATGAGAGCGTGCACACTTCCAGCATCTGTTGTTGGTCTTTATCCAATCTGTGATTTGGTCTTTAGTAAGTGCTTGGAATGAGGAGCACTGGCTCAGATAATGATCTCTGTTATCGCAATACAGACAGAAAGCATGGTTCTTCTCAAATATCTTTGCCGGTTGTCGTACAGTCTGAGCTGGATTGTAGCCAGTCTGGGTTTAAATCTGTGGTCTCTGCTGAAGTCCACATTAGGTCTGACTTTGTCTCGCTGGGTTTTGTTGCCACCAAAGCTCTCGTGGTCTTGGCACCACGACTCAAACTTCAGCCACTTCGCCAAATCAATTAGTGTGTACACAGCACCAGGTTCATTGCTTACACTCCTTCTAAAGGCTGCACGTAGCTCAGGAGGTAATTTACTGAGAAGTCGTGCTACATGGGAACCGCAACGTAGTTCAACTTCTCCCTCTGTGCCCAGAGTCTTAAGGAGACCTACCAGTGCTTGTACTTGGAGTGCAAAGGCCTCAAATCTCCTTGAATCGCCAGGCTGGATATCTGGGGAGTCCATAACAGCTGCAATCTTGTTCAGTGTTAGGTGATGAGGACGCCCGTATCTATCCGTTAACGCCTCCATAGTGTCTGTATATGGGGTAGGGGAGTTCAGGAACGAGTCTGCTATCAGGCGTGCTTCCATTAATTTTAGATGATCAATTAGCACCTGATATTTGAACAGCTCAGTTGTGTCTTCTGGCAACAAGTTGCTCAAGGCTAACTTTAAGCGGGTAAATTCACCTGGATCTCGATGGATGAAATCAGGTATGGTTGGCTGTGGGCCCCTGTAGGTTACCTCCTGTCTGGTTACACTTCTCTGCATCTCCCTGGGGTTGGCTGGTGACCCATGAGTTTGGAACGAGAGGAAACAGCAGGCATCAAAGGAGTGGAGGAAGGAACATGAGTAGCAAAGCTGTCAGGGTAATAACTTTGGGCAGGTGGCAGAGAAAGGTGATCTTCAATATCTGTAGCATCAACATGTTCTCTACTATGTGGGGTAGAATGCTTCCATGGGGCCGGATGCACTCGAGGGTTTGGCCGAGGATCAGGTCTCTCTGGCTCTCTGTAGAGGTTTCTAGGGGAGGGTATTGGAGGTGATGGGCCTAAAGGCCGTTGCTCAGGATGTGGAGGAACTTGATTTGACTGGTTTCCCATTAGCATCTCTTGCATACCTTTCTGCATTTCTAACAGTTGTCTGATTTCCTCCTTCATTGCTTGCTGTGATTGCCGAAGCTGTCTGTTCTCTTTTTCAAGATCGTACAATCTTTCCCTGGATTCCTGAGGTAAGGAGTGTGAAGAATATTCATCTCTCTCACTCCACTGATCTTTGATGAGATACCAGGGCTTTGTCTGTGGGCTCCTTGCTTCTATCAAATCAGGTGTTCTCCTACCTGATCCCTCATCTGAACTATAATGGCTGAAATCCTGCTGGTGAGCCATCATTCTTTGACTACGCCGGTAATCTTCTCGCCCGTGTGGCTGCTGTGCTGTCAAAGCAGCTCCAGGTTGATTTGAATACTGGACTTCAAAATCTTCTAAGTAAGCTGGATTACGGACTGGACGTTTAGGACGTGCATCTTGAGACTGGTATTCATGCATTCTTGTCCAGTGTAAACACAACAATCCGGCTCAAAGGACCAAATTCTGTAACGGAGTTATTTGGGACTGTATTGCACTGGTTTAGGGTATTTGCATTCGTACTGGTGCGTCGGTCAGGACACAGGAGGCAGGAATGAGATTTAACAGTCTTTAATTATGGTTCAGCAAATGATCAGCACAATGAGCAGCACAGCCAGACCACAGGGCATTACTTGGCATAATCTTCACAGTAGTGATATGTGAGGTAATTGTAGGCATGTGTGTGTGTGTGTGTGTGTGTGTGTGGTCTGAAACAATAATAAACAACAATTAGAAACATCAACATAATAACTGGCATTTATACTACTGACTAACTGCCCATTGGAAATAAGAATTATCTGCAGTAATACCACTTTCTACCGATAGATGACGCATGACGCTCATAAATGGAATTATTTACTGCGACATCACACAATCCATTAACTAGATCTTATAATCAAGAATAACTACAGAGCGGAAATATACAACATTAAACCACATCTATACACAATCGAAATATCAATCAGTTATGATAATTTTGAATACAGAATCCAAGTATATTAAATATATGTTGAATTATGGGTTTGTCAAGACGCTGGGTTTAGCGTTGTCACTTATGTTCCCGAACGAACTCACAATAGCTCATTAAATATGCATCATACGACACGCTCAGTAAAGGACAATCATCAATGAACTTACATGTTGTCATTAACGCACAACTTGAACACATATCATATTCAACCAAGCAAGTTAAATTCAGTCCATATTCTGGAGAACCCTATACGGTATCGTGCAGTCGGCTCAAACGGAACTGAAAGTTACTGATGTACGCAGTAACCCGTGATCTAATTGGTCATTCCTTCTCAACACAAATGTTCCTCAATTTTTCAACAGTACTAATGGACAAATAAAATAGATTACTTGTATTTAGTTACTTTATGGAAATGTATTTACATTACTTACATTCATCTATTGCAAACAGTGCTGACAACAGTGAATTGTACTACACAATAACACACATACATCACTCAGATGTCTACTCCATATCTAGGACCTATTAGACATACTTCTATGAAATTCATATCGAAGATTTTCCTACCAGATATTAAATAGACATTTACTAACCATATTTAAGATGTATATGGTTTAAAATGTATGTAAATCTACTTTGGAGATGTAGGTGTGCTTCCTGGAGCCCCCCTGTTAGCTATACATAATAAAACCTGTTTTTACAGCAACATCACAACTATACTATATAGGGTGACTATGAAAGGATAAGGGCCAAAAACACGTGAATTTTAACGCGCCAACAACGCGTTAAACACGCGTAAACAACATGTTAAATACGTGTCGTTTACGCGTGAAAAATCAGCGCATTAAATACGTTTTTTTTTAATTGAAGATAACATTCACAGGGGATACAGTCATAGCAATAAATTACATACACAACCAGAATACAAAAATATATAAAGAATAATAAAAATTAAATATAAAGAACAAAAACAAAAATTAAACCTCTTTTCTTTCCTTTTTATAAATAAATCAAAATAAAAAAAATAACAAATGGAAAATTACATATAAAAGTCAACTTCAAAGAATACACAGGAGATTTACATTAAAGTCAATATTTTTTCAATCAATACAGTAGTTTTAACAGCTTTCTTATTAAGTGAAGAGCAGAGATTCATAAAATAATTTCAAGTCAATACAAAAAATCCTAAAATTGGGCATACACTCAGTAACTTTACATTTGTGAAGATGAAATAGGCCACAAAGAGTTAACAGTTTTAAGATATCATCCAGCTCCTTTGATCCTGATTCCCAAATTAAAAATAGTACATTACCTCAAAACTAAAAAGTTTGTAGTAAGCTGAGAAAACAAGCCAAGACATTTCTTTCCAAAAATCCTTTGCATACTCACATTCAAAAAATAAGTGTGATACGGTTTCCAAATTAGAATTACAGAATGTGCATTGTGAAGAGATGTCCAACTTAAATTGAGAGTAAAGAATTACAGGGATAGTACATATGAAGAATCTTATAGTAAAGTTCTTTCATCTTGTTAGGTAACAGAAACTTGTTAATACCGGCCCATATTTTAATAGTAGAAAGAAAAGGGTAATTTATTTTCCCACTTATAAAATGCTTTAGGATGACAGCTAAACTTCTTAATAAGGATTTTTCTAATCCAGAAATTGTTACATTTAACATTAGAAAGCTCCAGACCTCCAATACAAATTTTTGGCATTTCACATTTTGAAGATCTGTAACAACTTGCCCTAACCAAAGGTAACAGTTTAGGTGACATAGAATTAATAACCCATTCATACACTCTAGGTGAGGTATCCACTTCAAAGATTTCTGAAAATTTGGAATAGGAATAGAAGTTACCATCCTTTTTTAACAAATCTAAAACAAAAACTACACCCGTTAAACCAGTTTTTAATAAAGACAGATTTTTTTGTCCCATGCACCACATTCTGATTTTTCCATAGAATACATCTATGAGGGGAAAAATTGTTACAGAAGGCAAGCTTACAAGCATCCAGAGCTTGCTTATGAAAATTAGCGAGCTTAACTGGGAGTTTATTGCAACTAAAATCACAAGCTAACAAAAAATGTAAACCTCCACATTTATCAAAGATCAATTTAGGAATATAAAACCATAACAAATTACGGTCAGCATTCAGGCAACATTTAATCCAACCAATTTTAAAAACTTGATTGAGAGTACTAAAGTCCAAAGCATTCACACCTCCCTCCAAAGTATTTCTAATCAGCGTCTTCCTTTTAACATATTCAGTTTTATTTTTCCACAAAAATTTAAATAACATGGAGTCGATAGATGAGCATGTTTTTTGGTCAACATATAAAGACAAAGCTGGGTAAACAATCCTAGAAATACTTTCTGCTTTAGATATCAAAACACGACCATAAATGGTTAAATCTCTTTGTAACCAACAGTTGAAAATATTCTTTGATTTTTGTATCCGTTGCGAAAAATTATCTACAATTCTATCAGTCGGAGATTTACAAATTAAAATACCTAAATATCTTACAAAGTATTTGATCTTTGCCCAGACTGTGTACGGGCATAATTTCACTTTTATTTCGATTGACTGAGAAACCAGAAGCTTTAGAAAATAAATTCAAAGCATCCAAAATAACAGGAACCTGCTTCTCATCTTTTAAAAACAGACAGGTGTCATCCGCCAGTTGACTAATTAGAAAAGTGTGTTCCGCTACTAGAATACCCTGAACATCCAAGCAATGAGTAATAAAAATATTAAGAAATTCAGCTACCAATAAAAAAAAAAAAGGTGAAATGGGACACCCCTGTCTGATACCCCTACTGATCACAAACCGAGGAGAAACACCAATTACCAAAGAGACATTGCTATTAATATTTTTGTAAAGAATCTGTACTATTTTAACAAAAGAGTGACCAACACCAAACCTACGCAGAGATTCAATCATAAACTCGTGTTCGACCGTATCAAAGGCCTTATAAAAGTCTAAAAATAAAATAATTGCTTTACCGTTTATTAATTCCTTATAGTCTAGAATATCTAACACTAACCGTATATTATTTGCTATGTGCCTGCATTTCATGAAGCCAGACTGGGAAACAGAAACAATTTCTTCTAAGCATGGCTTCAGTCTGTTTGCATAAAGGGAAGCTAACAATTTATAATCTGAATTAAGTAAAGTAATCGGGTGCCAATTATCTAAATACAGGGAATCTTTGTTAGGTTTTAGAATTAAAGTAATTAGCCCCTGCTTCATGGACTCAGTCAATTCACCTTTCTGTACACAGTCTCTGAACACTTCTAAAAGAAACTCTTTTATGTGTTGCCAAAAGGTCCTGTAGAATTCAAAAGGCAGTCCATCTGGACCTGGACTTTTATTAAGGGGGGGATTTATGAATGATAACATCCAACTCTTCCAACGACAAATCCATCTCACAAGACAACATATCATTACTTATAATGGGTGTGAATGCCTGAACCCTCTCAAAAAAGCTATCAGAAATTTGTGGCTTAAATGTGGAAGTATAGAGTTGTGCATAAAAACTGTATGTATGAATGTACAGCGCTCTCTCCCACCATCAATACCACGACTGAGGTGCCCTTGAGCAAGGCACTGAACTCCCAACTGCTCCCCGGGCGCCGCTGCAAAAATGGCTGCCCACTGCTCCGGGTGTGTGTTCACGGTGTGTGTGTGTGTTCACTGCTGTGTGTGTGCACTTTGGATGGGTTAAAATGCAGAGCACTAATTCCAAGTATACTTGGCCACATGTCATGCCACGTCACTCACTTTCATTTTATAAATAAAAATGCAATTACAATTCCCAACCGCTAAGTTTACTTGTCGGAGAGCAGCGGACAAACAACAAACGATAAACGATAAAGGACATTCCTACTTGGTCTTGTAAGTATCTGTGTTTTCGTTTTGATGTGTTCATTATTTATCTATATTATTTGTTATCATTGACACATTGTGGTGTCAATGCTCAATCAGTTACAACGCAAATCAGAAATTAAAAAATAATTCCTTTACTGGTCATTTTGAAATGTCAAACTTTGTCTGCAATTGTTAACCACCTCAATCTGTATTATATTTTAGGGTTTTATTTTTAAAAATCCCTCATGTCCAAATTCAACATGAAGGGGGGTGGTCCGCTGCAGAAAGAGGCATTTGAAAAGGCTGCACTGTTCTCGGTCATCAGAGGTGTGTGTATAAAACACACAACATTTACCAGGGAGCTTCTCTCTTTTTTTAACACACTGAATGGTGATACACATACATATACATACATACATACATATATATTAGTGATGCACCGATATGAAAATTTTGGCCGATAACGATAACCGATTATTCTTTATTTTTGAAAGCCGATAACCGATATGTTGGCCGATAAATCTATATCCAAATT
>NW_015506466.1:292651-295604 GCF_001515645.1 Sinocyclocheilus grahami | reverse complement strand
TAATCTTTTTTTATGTTGTCATTTATCCGTAATGTTTTAATGTTAAGTGTGATAACATGCTCTTGATTTGTATTAGATTATTTTTCTTTTAAATAGCTTGAGTTATTTAAAATATTTTATTTTTCCATGTTTATATTTTTATTATCTTAAGTTGTTAAAAACTCCAGATTTTTTAATCATAATATTTATATTTAAGTGTATTGTATTTATAACATTTTATTTTGTCATTAATTATTTTGTATTTTTATCATTTTGTATTGTCTTAAGTTGTCAATTTTATTTTTCTTAAAAGCTGTATGTATGGATTGCCATTTTGTTGTCTATTAGATGTATATATGTTGTCGTTTAATAGCGGTCTAATTGATGACTAGTCTATTCTTGGGCTATGATTAGACGTCTGTTAGATTTTCACTGACAGCCCAAATTTAGCCTTGTTTTAGCCTAGACTTCTAGGCTATATTTAGACGTCTTTTAAACGCAAAATTGCTTGCTGGGTTTCTTCTTACCTAGTCTCTCTATAGCTTCAAGCAGGACCGCATTTGAAGGATTTGAGGCTGGGCGCCGCATTTTTGGCAAAGGGCTTGCTCTGGGAGACTCGGGAAAGCACGTATCCAGTGAGTCCACAACATTAGCAGATTTGGCAAGTATGCATACGTTTAACACTCTCAGACTTCGAGATGCCATCCACCTCCATCATGACGCCACACCGCAATTCTAGAATCCAAACACGTGCTGTAGCATATCCAGTGAATAGTCATTGTCGAAAAGAGGAAAAAGCTTGCAAAAATATATACAAACTCACTAACCGCAGTACAATAAATATGGAGAGCATAAAGTGTATAAAATCAACGCATAAAAACAAAGTAAGTCTTCGGGAAGAAAGAAAAATCAAGTTTTGCACAAAATTCAAGTAAGAGCAAAGAAAACACGACCGACGCCATTTTGAAGACGCCCCGTTATATACGTGTGTTAAATACGCGTGAAATACACGTGAAATACGTGTTAAATAAGCGTGAAGTACGCGTTAAAAATCAGTTTGAAGGGGTCAGTGTCATTGGCTGCTGAGGACTTGGGTCAAACCATTTCTGTGAGCTTAGGGGGGTGTAACATTCATAGACTAGGCAACCACCGTTTAACATGCAATAGATCAGTTTATTCAGCCTAATAATTTTGTCTTTTTTTGTATAGCCTATAGAAATAATATATTTAAATTGCAGTTTTATGAACCACTCACACATTAGTGGACATTCTAGCTTTAACAGTGATCAAACTTAAAGGGTTAGTCCTCCCAAAAATGAAAATTAGCCTGTGTTTTACTCACCCTCAAAGCATCCTAGATGTATATGACATTCTTCCCCAACATGTGTATTTGTGGTGATATCATGAAATAATCAAAAGTTACAGCATTTGGAACCAAGGTAGCCCTTATCTTAGCCCTTTACAGTTTTGAAATTGTTGTTTTGAATTTAAAGTAATGCCTCACTCAAGTTTAGTCAAAACCTCAAATATTATATAATTATACTTGTTTTATTCCACTCGATGAGACCTTTCAAATGACATATGACACATGACTATCTGAGCTGTATGATGTTTCTGACATATTAGAGTACATAAAACAAATTTTTTTTTCTATTTATCCGCAAATAACTCAGCACTATCTAGGAGTTAATCAAAGTTAACCTGCATTGTAAAGGTCAGACTCCAAGCTTTCAAATGACACCTATTTTGTGTTGATTAAGGCAGATATTTTGAAAAATATGCTTATTTTTTTCTTAGCTAGGGGGCAACCATCGGCGGTACACTCCGGTTTAGAGGAACTAGGCAGCACTGGTTAGGAGTTGATCAAAATGGTTGGATGCATTCGAAAGTTGAATTTCTAAGCTTTAAAATAATACCCAATTATTTAAAAAAAAGGTTATATAAAAGATCAAATTGACAGAAACATTACAGGTTTTACATTCTGCACTCAAAAAATTATATGTTGGCCTTACTTAACTTTTTTATGTCAACAGGTTCCACGTAACTGAGTTAGGTTGCATTTAAGTAACTATATTGATTTTAGTGAACTTAAGTTAATTACATAAAGTTAATACAATGTTGTTTAGTTGAATCATCTTAACATTCTTGACTTCGTTTTAATCTATTAAGTTAATGAAGTTCAATTATTCTAAAATTAATATGGTCACATTCAATCAAAACAAATACAGTTTCATTGAGTTTATTCAATAAATACATTCACCATTTTTTTTTACAAATTTTTCCAAGAAGAATAATTTGTACACAATCTAAAGACTGCCTTCACTTTTTTAATCAGTTATCTTATCTTATTACAAGAAAAGTGTAAAAAAGCATACTAATAAAAAATAAAAGTATGGATATTAGGTAGGATTTACAAAATAATCTTCTTTTGTAATGAAAATGCATCAATTATTCAAAGCAACAGCCAATAGTACAACATTATTCGTAAAGGCCTGTAGCATCTGTATGATGACATAGATTCCCAGCGTGGTGTTGCGCATTGAGGTTAGGGCTTCAACATGTTCAACATTCTAAAAAAAGAAACAATTACCAACAGATCAAGGGTCAAAGAAGTTTTGGAGAAACATACACTAGGTTTTAATGAAAAAGGTAAATAACTTACCATGTACTCCTTCACAAGGCTTGAGGGGTCTTCCTTCAGGCAGACAGCCAGGGCTTTCAGGATGCATACACATTTTTTGCCGATGGAAACATTCTGAATATGTAAAATGAACAGCATTAGTTAGCACTTTACTTTTTAGACTTGTTACTGTACATCTAACATTTTCAGTAGTATTATACAGATCATCCCACTGTTGGGGGTGTTGTTTCTACAAAACTCAAATTTTCAGTCCTGGGAACCAGTACAAGAAAACCCAACAAATGTTCCTGTCAGTAATTAACAACGGTCCCTATAGATTCTCTTTGCCACCTG
>NW_015506466.1:273206-277253 GCF_001515645.1 Sinocyclocheilus grahami | reverse complement strand
CAACTCTGCTGCTGAGAAATTTGATAAAGCTACAAACAAGCCCTGAAATTAAAACAGTATGAATTATGCACATATGAACATTTTAGCTTATGCTGTATATACTCCAGGCTTTAAAGGGATAATTCACCAAAAGAAAATCATTATCAGTTGTTTTATCTTTTAGACTCCCTTACATAAAATGTAAAATTTGGTTAGTTTGTCTTGCTCATTTCTGATGATAAAATGACAGTCAAGAGTGAGTTTCTCTTCTGAAGCTTCAAAAGCATCAAACAAATTACATGTTACATTTGAAGATTCAGAACAGGAATTCACCATTGACTTTTATTGTGTACACACAAAAAAAAGAGGACAAATTGGCCAAAATGCATCATTTTAGTTCAGGCAACAAAAACAAAACAAAAAAAGATGTAAGAGGTTCAACGACATGAGGCTGAGTAAATGATGACCGAATTTTCATCTTTGGGTGAAATATTATTTTAACCTATTATGAATTATTGTCAGATTTAAAATGACAGTGAATTTAGATAACATACCTGAGCCATAACTGACAGGATGTATGTGATCTTCTGTGCTGCTGCTCCTTTCTTTGGTTTGAGAAATGATCGAGCAGTCCCATATATTTGGAGACCAAAGGGATTGTTGTAAACCAACTGAATTTCACAGATAACGTTACCTAATACAGTTTTAAAAGGACAAATCAGGTTGGCTGCTGATAAATTTGGGACAAACCTTAAAATAATATTAGTATACAATCATAGTATTCCTTTACCAGCACTTACAGATTACATACAAAATTATTACAAATGAACACAAATCTGAATTACATCTAAACTTCAATACATAATTTAGAATTACAAAAATATCCAAGTAATTCATCACAGCTGACATTACAAAGACTTACCTATTGCTCTACAAAGAGTGCTGGATTTGATCTGGATGTGTGAGAGGAACCACAATCTCTGCACAGCCACATGTAGGACTCTACAACTCTGTGAGGTTGGGAAAAAAAGGTGTGAGTCACCTAATAATAATAATAATATAAAACACTGCCAACTCCTAAATTTTAGTATGTGTTGAATGACCTAACAAACAAGCTTATTTAAGTGTCTTCATGAAAATCCCATACAAAACACGAGATTATGCGTGATTAACCATTCTAATAAAATGACGGCCTCAATATATATGCATAAAAAGTAAAATATCCCACCTGTGTTTCCACAAAGAAAACGTTCCTCGTTTGGCACTGTGATCTTCGTCTGATTCAAAAATGGCGCCGATCGCTGAAGAGTGATCTTTGAATGTGCTGTCCGTCTGTGCATGTGCAGATATTACTCCACCTGCTGACCAAAGTGCGGTACTGCAAAAGCAACTCAATCGCTGCGTTTGCCGCCATCCGACAAACTTCCGCCCTCCTAGCCGTCACTTCCCGCAACTCAACTCCATTTCATTCACTTTACTTAAGTGAACTGTGTAAATTTGAAATATTACTTTTTCTAATTTGGTCAAAACAACTCTTTTAATTTTAATACACAAACGTAAGGGAATTATTTAATTTAAACGTAGTTACATTCTTTGGACCAACAGCAGCCACATTTCATTTTTTTGAGTGTGCCAAGTGTTCAACAGAGCTCTCCAACTGATTTATCCAATTCATGGGTTTAGGTATTATTTACACACGAAGATGCAATGGATTGTTTTGATTTTGGACTCATTTCTATCTGAGAATCTGCTGTAAATAATGATATGCCATTTCCCACAATCGGAGCATGTTTCATGAAATGATAAGCGTAAAAATCCATGAGAATATCGCAGCATGTGCGCATTTGGAGTTTTATGTGTTATAATTCGATGAAGAATATATTTAGATCTAAATGACAAATTCCCATGATCTATGCATGCTTCATGATGTTATGAATAAAAACATAACCTATGTTTTTCTCAATTTAATTGTTTCATGTGTGTGATAATATCGTAAGTAATATATTTAGACCAAATGAACGAATTACGGTGAGTTTGGCCTCCTTTTAATCGGGAGAATTTTCTGAAAATAATGACGTCCAATTTTCCATGATAGTGCATGTTTCATAAAGTTAAGAATAAAGGCGCAAATTGAAAGTACAGTTATTTGTCCTGCTGCGCCTGAAGTGCGCCCTTGGGTTTTATGTGTTACAGCAATATGAGCAATATCTTTGGATCTCATCGACGGATTATGGTAATTTTGGGCTCATGTTAATAAGAATTTTCTGAAAATAATGACGTCCAATTTTCCATGATAGTGCATGTTTCATAAAGTTAAGAATAAAGGCGCAAATTGAAAGTACAGTTATTTGTCCTGCTGCGCCTGAAGTGCGCCCTTGGGTTTTATGTGTTACAGCAATATGAGCAATATCTTTGGATCTCATCGACGGATTATGGTAATTTTGGGCTCATGTTAATAAGAATTTTCTGAAAATAATGACGTGCGGTTTTTCATGATCTATGTATGTTTCGTGAAGTTATGAATGAAAACGCAACGTGAAGCATAGAGCTGTCTTTTTGCAGCACCTCAGTGCGCCTCTCTGCTTTCATGTGTTACAGTTCTATGAACTAAATATTTCGATCTGATTGACGGATTATGGTAAATTTGGGCTCTTTTTAATCGGGAGAATTTTCTGAAAATAATGACGTGCGGTTTTTCATGATCTATGTATGTTTCGTGAAGTTATGAATGAAAACGCAACGTGAAGCATAGAGCTGTCTTTTTGCAGCACCTCAGTGCGCCTCTCTGCTTTCATGTGTTACAGTTCTATGAACTAAATATTTCGATCTGATTGACGGATTATGGTAAATTTGGGCTCTTTTTAATCGGGAGAATTTTCTGAAAATAATGCTGTGCATGTTTATGCATGTTTGGTGAAGTTACGAGCTAAAACGGCACAGGACTGCAACCTCTGATTTTTTTTTGCTAAGCTACATGACCTAATTCTTTTCTATGTGTTATAGCTTCATGAGAGCTATAACACACCCAGTCAACACGTGAGATCATGCGATGATCACCGTGACATCACACGATCCTCATACTGTGATCCTCACGGTGTGAGTAATAGGTGAAATCATTGTGAGTTCACATGATCCTCACATACTGTGATCCTCATGGTGTGAGTAATAGCCTAGGTGAAATCATTGTGAGTTCACACGATCCTCATACTGTGATCCTCACAGTGTGATTACTATGTGAAATCATTGTGAGTGCACACGATCCTCATACTGTGATCCTCACGGTGTGAGTAATAGGTGAAATCATTGTGCGTTCACACGATCCTCATATTGTGATCCTCACGGTGTGAGTAATAGGTGAAATCATTATGAACTCAAGCTATCCTCATACTGTGATCCTCTCAATGTGAGTAATAGGTGAGCTCATTGTGAGTTCACACGATCCTCATACTCTTATCCTCACGGTGTGAGTAGTATATGAGCTCATTATGAACTCAAATGATCCTCGTACTCTGATCCTCACGGTGTGAGTAGTATGTAAGCTCACTTTGAGTTTCAAATTTTGAGCAGGTTGAGAGAAGGCAGTTCAAATATTAGTCACCGGGAATAAGATAATCTACATCTTGGTTAAGATTACTAAAATTTTCGCACCTACAGCACACATTACATCCATTGATGCAGAAATGCAGATATGTTCTACATGCCTAAAGTATATAGAGAGATCAATCTTATAAACTGCTTGATTTTGTGTAACAGCTTAAAATATAATCTGCATATACAATAAACTATAGTATTAATTTAGATCTCTCTACAGAAAGGATTTTGCAGGTTTTAATAAAATGTTATTTAATAACATTAGTAAGCTAAATAAGAATATTTCCAGTATGTGCCTCAGGCTTGCAAAGTATCGTCAACTCCTTTATGAGCATCAACGGTAATCCTCGGCAAACTTTCAATACTTTGACGGTCAGTAAACTTTGGCTGTGCGTCTTGCGTCATCAGCCTGGGACTAAAGTTCAATTCAGTTCGGTTACTTCCTATGAACAGGCTCAAAGAACAATTTGTTCAGAA
>NW_015506466.1:271418-271871 GCF_001515645.1 Sinocyclocheilus grahami | reverse complement strand
TGAAGGTGGCGATAATGCACCTTAACGCTGGTGCAACCCACCATAAAACAGAAGAAGAAGAATCAAACATCACTATTCAAGAATCAGCTACGGGAAATAGGTATAGTAGATTATAATGTTAAAAATATAGTAACATATGGAAATAGTGACCAAGGACGAAGATATTTATTTAATTTTCTAAGGAGGACTGGACTGGAAGGACGAATTTAATTAAGATATAGTAAGTTAAAGTGAGACAGCAGATGGCAATAACGCAACACTATGGATGCCAACTGCCGTAAAACTCCAACGAAGAAGAAAACAAATATCACTATTGTGATGTACATTTGTGTTAGGGACTGTTGACTGTGGAATTGTTACACTGGTGAGTGGTTGAGTGGTTTCTTTAATTGCTATTCACATATGCTAATATGATATTATAATACCAATATGCACTGTGGCCTGTTAGCACAT
>NW_015506466.1:261904-270736 GCF_001515645.1 Sinocyclocheilus grahami | reverse complement strand
TGACCACAGTATGAGCGCACAGTGAGTGTGCAGTGACCTCAATTGTGACCACAGTATGAGCGCACAGTGAGTGTGCAGTGACCTCAATTGTGACCACAGTATGAGCGCACAGTGAGTGTGCAGTGACCTCAATTGTGACCACAGTATGAGCGCACAGTGAGTGTGCAGTGACCTCAATTTTGACCACAGTATGAGTGCACAGTGAGTGTGCAGTGACCTCACATTGTGACCACAGTATGAGCACACAGTGAGTGCGCTGTGTGGTTACACTTTTAGCTCACTGTGACACACACATTTTGACCACACCATGAGAATCGTGTGAGCTCATGGTGACATCATTGTGAGATCAAATTGTTGACTGGGCAGATATCTTTAGATCTAAACGATGGCTTATGGTGAGTTTGGGCACTTTGAAATCGGGAGAATTTTCTGCAAATAGTGACCTGTCGTTTTCTATGATATACTGTATGCATGTTTCATGAAGTTATGCGCAAAAACGCTACATGACAGCTATCTTAGATTTTTTTGGCTAAACTACATGCTGCCTGTGTAGTTTTATGTGTGTTATGAATTCATGAGGAAAATATTGAGATAAAAATGACCGATTATAGTGGTTTTGGGCTCTTTTTAATCAGAGTATCTGCTCTAAATAATGGTGCATAATTTTCCACGATCTGATCATGTTTTATGAAGTTTCAAGTAAAACGGTGACATCAATATATTATTTTCATATGGGTCTGGGGGTGACTTGTACAAAAACTCGCTCCAGTTTATTCAAAGCCCTAAACAATTATGCTTGTTTTAGTCTACTCGATGAGACCTTTCAAATTACACATGACGCATGACTATCCGAGCTGTATGATATTTTTGACATATTAGAGTACATGGCACAAAAAAAAACATATTTTGTAAATTATGATTTTTTTTGGGTCATTTATCAGCAAATAACTCGGCACTACTTAGTGCTTGGAGTTACTTAGGAGCTTTCAAATTATATCCATTTTTTGTTGATCAAGGCAGTTGTTTGAAAAATATGATTAGTAATATTGCTGCGGAGGGGGGGCGTCCCATCGCCGGTACACTTCAGTTTAGAGGGACTGCTTAGCGCTCGTTAAGAGTTGATCGAAATAATTACATTTATTAAAAAGTTGAGATTCTAAGCTTTAAAATTTTTGCTTTAAGCTTGACCTATTTTGTGTTATTCCTTTCAGGGGATGCTTAGTAATGTGATTTTTTTGTGAGGATGGGACACCTCGGGTTTAAAGGGTTAATGTAATCCAAAACAAGGGGTAATCCACACTACACTGTAAAACCAAATAGTAAATCGTTGATAAAGGAATTGGGTTGTAATTACTCAAAAGAAATAAAAACGTTCATTCGCCTCCAATTTTTTGAGTAATTAGTATAAAAATGTAATTAAGTTTACAGCACTCAAATTCTTTCATTTGTTTTTGGCAGTGTACTCAAATAGTTTTAGTACAATCCCGTCTGACATCACACACGTGCTTATGTGCTCCGCCCTCAACTAGCTGCTGCAACTTTTTGAAAAGACGCCATGTTGTTGTTGCTCGCTGACTCGCCACGGATTAAATTTTTTTGAAATAAATTTGAAATGCGCGAAAGACTAAAAAAAATGTCATAGGAGGGGATATTTTTCGATCGCCTGTAGTGTTGCTTTCGTCAACGAAAATTATGACTAAATATAGTCGTCAACGAACCTTTATCACCTGACGAAAACGAGACGAGACGAGACGAAAATGCTGGTCATGTGACGATGACGATAATTAAATGTACAATGCAATATCGTTGACGAATAAAAATGAGACGAAATGTAGCTTACAAAATAAAAACTATGCTAAAATGTCTCTTCATTTTCGTTGACCAAAACGAGACGAAACGAAATGTTATAACATTTCGTCTCGTTATTATTATTATTTTGCAGTATTTCTGTTTCCTGTGTCTCACTTCAGGGGCGCAGACGCAGGCGACGGCACTTCCTCAAGCCCCACTTGCGCCTCGCGGAATTATTTAGACCAGTGTTTCCCAACTGTCGAGTGCAGGGGTGCCGTGCAAAAAATCATTTTTTTAATATTTTTTAATTGCTAAACAATGTTCAAAAAAGCAGCTATTATATAATATCCATTTCTAATGCCGCCAGTAATGAAAGGGACCGATGGGCGGCCAGCCGGGGTTCGTCTTTATTTAAATTTATGTGTGTGTACTTCTAACATGTTTGGTTGGTAAAATAAATGTTGTAAATTCAAATCAGAGCGTCTTCCGTGTCTGGAATGGATGTATTCTTGAGTCTATAAGGTAACAATAATATAATAAGATAACCTTGTTTGAAATGGGTTTGGCTAAAAGAAAATTTTGGTTTTGTCTATACTACTAGGTACTTATACTATATTGACTGGGTTAAATAATATTGCATTTCTAAAAAGAGACAAATACAATTTTCATTGACTAAAACTAGACTAAATGTCATCAGTTTTCGTCGACTAAAACTAGACTAAAATGCTCAGACTTTTAGTCGACTAAAACTTGACTAGACTAAAAAGATTATGAACGTGACTAAAACTAATAAAAACTAAAATGTCAGTTTCACACAAAGACTAGACTAAAACTAAAATTAAAACAGGCCGCCAAGAACAACACTAGTGGTGGCACCTGTTGACTTGAATTTTATGAAACACCAAGGACCACGAGTTCAGTTAAAAATCATCTTTAGTGTTCTACTAAAGAAAGAAAGTAGCCTACATCTTGGTTGGCCGAAGGATGAGTAAACTGACAGCAAATGTTAATTTTTGGTTCTTTTTCAGTGTGTCAGGTTTATACTTGTAGCTGTAGTTGACAGTCGAAGTTCAAAATGTGTTATTTTGCAGTATTTTTTAAAAACAGTACACTGTACATATATCTTGGCTTAATCGCTTATTAATTTGTGCAGATCTGCTCCGAGTTTCTCAAAATTAGGAACGTCAACCTGAAGAACCAGAATTAAATTAATCAACAATCTCACCTTCCATTCAGATGTCATTCTGCTTCTAGTTCCAGGTTTTGAATATAGGCTATCAATTATAATTGTAGTTAATTGTATGGGATAGAATGGTTTAGAGTAGATGTAAATATATGTCACTTGTTAGCAGTCAGCCTTTGGAACTTTTTTGTCTTCAGGTAGAACAATCTGATGAACCAGATGTTGATGATGTGTCACTTCGTTTCCTCTCCATTAGTAACAATTCAACAGTTGCCACGTTCTTCTGCTCAGAGAAGACTGAAGTTGTACTTTGGGTAACAGTTAACGATTTCCCCTCATTGGCTCATGCATTTGTCATGCTTTTTGGACTAACGTACACCTTGGATCCAAGTTCCCTAAAAGAGTTGGACAATACATTTGCCTTTACCCACAAATTCTTGATGGGTCTGGAGGAAGGGAAGCTGAGACCCAGAGTGTTGAGTCTTAAAAATTAACTTTTGACATTAGAGTTTCCTCAGTGTTTGAACAAAGCTTACAAAGGTACTGTTTTATTTGACATTTCATTAAAAATTTCACTTCTGTCACTTTTAGTACATTATTTCTTTCTTTTTTACAATATTTGTCTAGTATTTAATTTGCAGAACATTTTCTCAGTTGATTTTCTGGAATGGTATAAGTTCCATATACAGTACTAGGGATGCGCCGATCCGATATTCATATCGGGTATCGGCTCCGATAGTGCCATTTTTCTCGGATCGGGTATCGGGCAGAGAGAACCGATCCAAATCCGATAATTGTTTAAAAAAAAATTTTTTTTTTAGATTGTGCGAATTATTTTGTGTTACTTCTGAAGCCATACGATAGCTTAATGTGAGCTACATATGAATATTTAAGTCCTTAAATTAAAGTTCACACAAACTCTTTCCTCCGCTGTGGCTGTCAGTCAGACAGTTTTTTAATGTGCACAGTAACTGAAATTTAAAACTGTTAAAAGAAAGGCTCAATGACTGTTGCACAGATATAATACACTACGCATCAATTTCTCTTCACTTTGTGCTTTGCAGTTTTTAACACGAAGCGCTTAATGTGTGCACATTGTAAGCGCTTCGTGCTCATAGACTGTCAACCCTCTACATTGCGAGTTAAATCACTCGCATATGCGACTAAATCTTCACTCTGGGCGACTAAATGATGTCCAATATTAGCCACTGGCTAATCAGTTCTCAGATTTTACTCGCCAGTGTGTGAGTTGGAGGCTCTGCATTGTATTTGTTTTGTCCTATCGTATCTATCATATGTTGTTGCCTTATTAAAAAATATGCTATACATTTAAAATAAATGTATTTTAATTTTATAGTATATACTTATATATAAATGCATTCATGAATGTTTTTAATGAATGGATTTTATAATAATACAAATAGCAATGTGTAACATTTTACCATATTTAGCACTTTTATTTGTTCTTCACTAAATGTTTGGATTTCTAAAATTATTGTGCACTGATTTTTCTAGAATAACTTTTGCTGCCGAATTATCCACTAACCTAGTTTATGATACATTTTTGTCATAGATTATAAATATACATAGGCCTATATTTTTTCATATTTGTTTATTTTCTTTTTCTTTATAATGAAGTAGTCTGTATCTAGTAGATTGTGAAAGAATGATTATCAGTTCCACACACAGAGATATATATAAATTCTACATTTATTTAAATGAGGGAAAAAACTTAACTGGTATCGGATCGGTATCGGCCAATACTGAACCCTAGGTATCGGAATCGGTATCGGAAGCGAAAAAGGCGGATCGGAGCATCCCTATACAGTACCATAGAAATGACTGTTTTAAAAAAAACAACAACATTGCTCTATTTTGAAATTTCTCTTATATTTTATTCTAGTATTAATTTTATATTTCTAAAGTTACTATTTGATGTGAATTTTGGAAGTGTTCCTATTTTAGGGAAGTGTTTACAGCTAGGTGATATCCAGATATCCATACTGTCCACTCCTAAAAGTGACAGTTATTATCTCCGCTCATTTCTCAAGGGCCTTGCACTGTTTTGGAGAATGTATTTCCATTTGACAATTTAATGTTGATGTTTTTGTTAATGATTTGTGGTTACTTAATAAAATAGTAATTTGCATTTAAATGGTCTTCTAACCCATTTTTCTTATTTTATTTCCATTTTAGTTAGTGTATAGTTATTTATTAAAACTGTTTTTACGAAGGTAAACTTAATTGTAATGTAGCAAAAATGTTTAAGTCATCTTTATTTAATTTTTATTGGTTCTGTGAACTTAAAAACTCCTTGTAAAATGAACTTGATCAATAATGTTGTAGTAACTTGTAAGATTAAGTTAATATCAGTTAAAATTACTTGGTAACATTTACTTAAAAAAATTATGTTTCTTTAACTTATAAAATGTAATTTAGTTAATATAACTTAATTTCGATGTAATCAGTTTCAACTATTTTTTTTAGTTATATTAACCAACTTATCTGGTTTTACAGTGTAGGAATGGCTGAAGACACACATGCATAACATTAAGACGCGACAAAGACAGACTGGGGTTTAAATACATGGGGTAACGAGGGTAATTGCAAAGACACACCTGAACCAGATCATACAATCAACGAGAAACAGAGCACATGGGGATGAAAACATAGGCAGATGGTCCAGGGGCTGGACAGTATTTACCTCAGACTTGTTAGCAGCTTAATGTCCTTATATCTTATATACAGTTTCATATCCTTTATATCTTTAAGCATACAATGCTTTAATAGTACAATAATATAAGTGCAATAAATTAAACTGTGCAATACTCAGATCTCTATTTTCTACTGTATACAGTAGTTTCATAAGTGGAGCATATGTACAAGTAATCTTAATTTTTACCATTTCACATCTAGCCTAGAATATAGAATAGTGATCCATAGGGGAATCTGTGGCTTCAGCAGACTGGTTGTATTTTTGCAAGCTTCTGACAAGAGGGCTGGCACAGTGTTTAACCAGTTTGTACAAGCCACAGCTAGGTATGGGGTTCCATCTAGAGTTAGATGTGACCCCAGAGGAGAAAACAATACCATTTGTTTGTTTGTTTATGAACATTTATCGTGGAAGTCCCATCCGTAGTAGAAGTGTCCACAACCAGAGGATCAAGATACTTTGGGGAGATCTTTGGCGCGGTATGACTGGTGTGTACCACCAGTTTTTCTCCTTTCTTGAGAGTGATGGAGTCATTGACTGTACCAATGAGCTACACATCTGTCAATCATGGATTGCGCACTGCTGGTCACCACACACCAAATAAGATGTTTGTCAAAGGATGTCTTTAGAGGCAATCATCATCACTCACTGCCATGACATTTTTGGACCCAGCCCTGCTCAAGATGGTGCAATTCCTGCTGTGGATTTGTAGGAAGTTGTAACAGTTCCTGCAAACCAATTCAGTCCAACCGAGGCACATATGCAACAACTGCAGGATGTGGACGTTTTTTCAGGACCTGTCAGAAATCCGGCTATTGATGCACTGCAAACTGTAATTAATATTCTGCAACAGTAGCTTCTTGTCGATTGGTTCCATTGCAATGTGAAAATAAAACTATATATATTTTTGGTGCAAATTTTAAGGTGAAATTTTTGGTGAAGAAATAATAACATAAGCCTTATAACATAGACATTATTTATTTTTATAGACAGTATTTATATTTGAAACCTGGTAAAATATATCGCATTTGTGGAAAATAAATTAGATAATAGATATCATTTATTGAACCCAGGGTGTAAATTTGGTCATGCTACCATTGCTCACATATAAAAAATAAATAAAAGCATATGTGAAATCTTAATATTACTTGTACATATACTCTACCTATGAAACTATACAGTAGAAAATATAGATCTGAGTATTGCACGGTTTAATTTATTGCACTTATATTATTGTACTATTAAAGCATTGTATGTTTAAAGATATAAAGGATATGAAGCTATATATAAGATATAAGGACATTAAGCTGCTGACTAGTCTGAGGTAAGTACAATCTGAAACAACTTCAGTCAGAGTAATATCTTGTCTCTTTAGTAACCACTGATTTCAATTTGGAACCCATTTAAAACACTGAACTTGTAAGATCATAACAGGACTTAAAGGGATAGTTCACCCAAATTTTTTTCGATAGTTTGATAGTTTCACCCTCATGTTGTTCTGAACTTCTATGAGTTTATTTCTTGTGTGGAACATAAAAGACAATATTTTGAAGAATGTTAAAAAATAGAAAAAAAAAATACTAAATTAGTTTGGTTACCAACATTCTTCAATAACAAAAAAAAAAGGAAATAGGAGGATCTTTAATGGTGGTAGCAGTAGAATACTTCTGTTGTCCTGACCCGAGTACAAGCTCTCATTCTAATCCTGAAAGTCTTAAATACTTAGTCTTATGGCGCTTTTCCACTGCATGGTAAGGCACGGTACAGCTTGGTACGGTTCACTTTAGGGTTTTTTTTCCACTGGGTACAGTACTTTTTTTTTTAATACCACCTCGGTTGAGGTTCCAAGCGAACCGTTCCGTTACCAAAACGTGACGTGTAAACTCTGCTGATCACGGATTGGCCGGAGAGCCAATTTAAATCACCACAGCCAGCGAAGGATCGAACGCAATGGTTTTGAACAAACGCACCTTTTTTTAGCAACCAAAAAGTGGTTGTTTCGTGGTCTGTTGAGGAAGTACAGACATTCCTCCGTTGATAGCAGAGGAGCGGATCCAGCGAGAGCTTGATGGGGCGACGTGGAATGAAAAAGTTTTTTAGTGAATGAGTCGCGGCAGCAGATGCGGCGCAATTATAACGACATGTGAATAATTCTGGCCATTCTAAAGCGATACTAAACTGCAGTGGAAAAGCCAAGCTGTGCTGAGTCGTACCATGCAGTGGAAAAGCGCCATTATAACATCACCTGTGTACCTAATTACTGTTTGTCTGATGAGTGCATAATCGCTGAACAAAAAGAGGTTTCAATAAGTGCCACCTGCTGGCGATATCTGTTAAATGTAAACGCAAACCGAGCACACAGTGGAAAAGCGCCATTATAACATCACCTGTGTACCTAATTACTGTTTGTCTGATGAGTGCATAATCGCTGAACAAAAAGAGGTTTCAATAAGTGCCACCTGCTGGCGATATCTGTTAAATGTAAGCACAATAAAAGCTGTTGATTACAAAGATATTGATTGTTTATCAAAGACAAATATTGATTGCAATGGTCTGTATCTTAAACCTGCATTGATTGCTTACCTCCATTGTAACTGATTTCCCCAGACAAATGTTAATGCTTAGATGTTAACTTAAGTTGGATCACCGATAAAGCTAGAATGCCCACTAATGTGTTTATTTACAAAAAGGCATGAGTGGAGAAAAACGAGGCAATTTAATTTATCAAATTTTTCATAAAACTGCAATTTAATTATATTATTTCTACAGGTTATACAAAAAAAAAGAAGGAAAAGAAAAAAAAATAATAATTAGGCTGAATAAGCTGATCTATTGCATGTTAAATGGTGGTTGCCTAGTCCAGTGTTTCCCAACCTTTTTTTAGTCGCGGCACCCTTTGGAAATTTTAACAAACTTGTGGCACCCTACCAAATTAATTGTCACAATATTTGAATTTCTAACTTCGATATGATCATTTGAAAAGTATAGATATTCGGTACAACAGGGAAGAACTGCAGAATATAATATCATACAGATATTTTTAATATCATTAAAAAATTTTGTCCATCAATGGTGGAAATCAGTAGGGTAATTTCTAATAAAGAGACCAATTTATATGACGGATTTTAATGTAGGCTTTTATACA
>NW_015506466.1:239095-261363 GCF_001515645.1 Sinocyclocheilus grahami | reverse complement strand
CCCCCCTAAGCTCACAGAAGTGGTTTGACACAAGACCTCAGCAGCCAATGACACTGACCCCTTCAAACTGATTTTTAACGCATACTTCACGCGTATTTCACGCGCATTTAACACGTTGAATACACGTATTTAACGCGCTGATTTTTCACACGTAAAATACACGTGTTTAACGTGTTGTTGACGGTTAAAATTCATGTGTTTTTGGCCCTTATGGCCTTCCATAGGTGACCATACATGCCATTTTCCCAGGATTTCTATATTGGCCAGGATTTCTATATTGCCTAAAATATCTAGGTTTTGGCTTTGTTTGCGTGTGCAGACCTCAGGTGTATGACATCAAAATACCATACAGACGGTTCCTTATGCTTTCAAAATGCTCTCGAGGTACTTTGATGTCAAACACTGATCGATCTGAGCCACGCTGCTTTTAAGGCTGATTTATACTTCTGCGTCGGACCTAGCCCGTAGCCTTTACGCCGTAGGCTATGCGTCAGTTTTCATTTATACTTCTGCGTCAACGTGCAGTACACATGCAAACCGCTAGTTCGCAGTGTCCACGGGCATGTTGCTGGTGTAACCCGCAGTACCACGGCAAAAGCCGAAGAAGAAGCGGCTCGTCGAGGAAGCATTATAGCCGTGACGGCGGCAAATAAATATCAAATCATTAAATCATTATTTAAAACTACAAAAAGGAGACAACAACGGAACAGGAGATGATGGCATTCTTTCAATCTGCACAAGGACTTGTACCACGGCAGATCAACATTGTTTGTTGCGGACAACTACTGATGTATAATGCTATGTAGTATAATAAATGATAAGACACTTGGTCTTTGCTTTGTTTTATTTTATATAAGGTGTAACATTGAAATATATTAAAGTGCACATAAACACACACAAAACTCAAGTACATATGGAGGGAGTGGTTCTTGCAGACCAATCACAGCGCTTACAGTCTGCGTAGAATTGACGCGCTGTTAGATTTTTGGAGGTGCGCACGTCAGGCTACGGCGTATGGGTGTGCGTCTATGCATAAGCTACAGCGTAGGTCCGACGCAGAAGTATAAATCAGCCTTGACTCATAAAGGCTACGGCGTAGGTCCGACGCAGAAGTATAAATCAGCCTTGCAGTCGAACACATATCCTATACGCGTAATTGCATCGCTTTGACCGTAGATCCCACCTTCTCACACACACCATGATTGGTCCATTATGTACAATGCCTGCATGTTATTGGTCAAACTACTTTTCGATCATTACCTTCAGCAAGCATGAAAACAGGAAAAAACAAAGCCAAAACAAATCCTGGCAAGGATGCGTCCTGGGAAAATGGCACGTATGGTCACCCTATACTATGCCATTTAGCATCTTTACACTTTCAACAATTTGCTCTAAAGTAGTTCAACAAATGCGAATTTAAAATAAGGAACCGTGTTTTTGGTTTGTAATACGTACATTTGTAAACACCCTCATCCAAATTTTCGGCCACGTTCGGTTATAACGCATCCTCTTCTTCTTTATGATGTATCGTCTCGCGTGGCCTCCTAGGATAGAAAAGTATCCATCAACGAGCACTCAAGACGCTGGGCAGAAGCAGTACGGAGTAGGACATCCGGGAACTTCTCGACTACTCTTTTATGAATACTGAGGTTCCGGACATACAGGTGCATCTCAATAAATTAGAATGTCGTAGAAAAGTTAATTTGCTTGGATACAGCACTCTGTGAACAGCCAGCTTCTTTGGCAATGAATGTTTGTGGCTTACCCTCCTTGTGAAGGGTGTCAATGATTGTCTTCTGGACAACTGTCAGATCAGCAGTCTTCCCCATGATTGTGTAGCCTAGTGAACCAAACTGAGAGACCATTTTGAAGGCTCAGGAAACGTTTGCAGGTGTTTTTGGCATGTCACCATATTCTAATTTGTTGAGATAGTGAATTGGTGGGTTCTTGTTAAATGTGAGCCAAAATCATCACAATTAAGTAAATTACTTCAGTCTGTGTGCATTGAATTTATTTAATACACAAGTTTCACAATTTGAGTTGAATTACTGAAATAAATGACATTCTAATTTATTGAGATGCACCTGTACTTATTCGCTCGACTATTGCTTTTCCCCTACTATATAGTAGAGAAGTAGGCGGTTTCGGATGCACTTTAAAGGGGTTCTATTATGCTCTTTCACAAAGTCTTGATTTTGTTTTGGGGGTGTACTAGAACATGCTTTCATGCTTGGTGGTTCGAAAAACGCATAATTTTTCACAATTTACATTATTAAAATACCTTGTAACAGATCTAGTAAGCTGTTACCTTACTTTCGTGTTTAAAGTCAGTGGTCATTTTCCTGCCAGTCATGAGGGGGCGTGAGGGAGCCATTATCAGTGAAGTTTCTCTAGATCAGAGAATAAGAGGAGTGGGAAGTTTGAGGAAGGACACTTGTGAGCTGGGAGTGTTTGCTCTCCCCATGCTTACTCAAACCCTTATTGAGGAACATTGGTGTTCTATATCTCAATGCAAGTTGCTTTATGGTTTCTTTAATATTGTCAGAGGTTTTATGGTTGGTAATGTACTTTGTATCCTGAACCTCATGTTGTATTGTTTGTTTTGTTTGTCTAGAGGGTTTGTGTATTCACTTAGTTTTGAGGGGATTTCAACTCAACTGGTCGATGTTTCTGATTTACCATTTACTTCAACCTTGGAGTTTCGTCTGAACTGCTCTCTACTCTACTCTGGATTATCGCTATGGATGATCTTGGACTTTATCCTTTTAACATCCTAAACATCTGCAATACGGTGACAAACCAAGGACATCTGTGGTTATTCAGAACTTTAATGTGAATGGACATCTAAAAGGTTTTGTCTCTAAATAGGGACAGACCAGGAGTGCTGTTGCACAATATATGGTTTAGATGTATATGGTATTGGATGTTGTAGTTGTGTGCTTTTAAAGGAAGTATAGTATGCTATTCAAAGGTGATTGATCCCCCTTCATTTACGTTATGTGACATTTGATGTTGGTGACTGTTACATATTTGGCGACCGAGCAGGGACCTTGATCACCACTTTAGCAATTTCCTAGAGAGTGAAATGAATGCATGTTCTTTGAATTAATCATATGCTATGTCTTTCCAATATATTTATGTGTAACCTCAATCTTTTCCCCAATTGTTTACCCAAGTGGTAGGTTACAAAATGTGGAAGCTTTTGTAATTAATGCTGATTTATCTTTTGTAGTGTAAGTTTTAGCGGAAGCTCCTGCATGAGACGACACAGAGTCTAACCCCAAAATGGAATCAGATTATAGTTCTGAACCTTTCACGACCCGGCATGAGCCAGTTCAAGAGCTAATACATTCCTTCAGCAGTTTTTATATAGAACCAGAAGGAGGGTTGGCTGTTCCAGAAGAGGATAATGACTCAAGTTGTCTACCACCTCCACTACCACTGGATGAAGATGAGGAAAGTTAGGTCAGTCTGACCATTGCAACCAAGGTGGGTCAACTTGCACTCAGAATGGACAAGATGGAGAAAGAGGGTGTGGAACGTGTCCAGGGAGTGGAAAGACATATTCATAATCATTTTCAGCAGTATGACCGTCGATTGACTGCTGTAGAGGGACAGATGCAAGATGTAGCAAAGCAAACCCAGTCATCCATTCCACCCAGTCATCACCTGACACCCAAAGCCTGACAGAGTTGGAGGAGAAGCTTACTGACTTTGTAGAAAAGCAAACTAGACTCCTGAAGAAATCTCTAGAAGACCAATTGCAAGAGATGGGAAAGGCTGTGATGGATTGTATGAAAAGAAGGGACAACCATCTCAAGTCCTTGATGTGTCTTACGCCTGGAGCTGCTTCTACACCTACTAGTACAGCAATGTCAGATGCACAAATGCCTCCCATGCTACACCAGTTGCCCTACAAAATGGCTGTAAAATGGAATTCCATAAGTTTTGTAGTGCAGTAGATGAAGACCCAATAGCTTATCTGGAGAAGTGTGTGGAGTACTTAGCTGTACGTCCAATGAGTGATGCTGAGATACTAGCAACATTACCATCTGTGTTGATCTGTTTAATTCTCACCTACTCTTTTATGAATATTAAGGATTCGGACATACTTATTCGCTCGCCTACTGCTTTTCGCCTACTATATAGTAGAGAAGTAGGCAGTTTCGGACGCAGCCAGTGACTCGTATTAATGACCTATTTTATTTCCCTTTCAGTTTAAATATGACTTTTGTTGGTTGAGAGTATAGAATTAACTACCCCTGTTTTCCCCCCTTCTTTTATGGACATCTGATGAGTGTTTTATTTGGGAGAAAATGATCGGATCTGCTGATTTTATTTGCTTTATTCAGGTGTCGGGAAAACGTCACCAAGGGGCTACTGAATTCATTTAATTATGATTGTATTGAATACCTTGTCATTTGCAATTTTCTTTTTTAACCTTGTGCTTATATGGATCTTTGATTTGCTTTCAAAATTATGTATGAAGAAAAAAAAGAATGAATTTACAAACTGCAAATAGTTTTTTGTCTTTCATCGTACAATGTGCAAGCAATCTATTTAGTTTTTTGTAACTATGGTTTAAAATTTCACTGAGCTATCACTTTATTTTGAAATTCATATGGTGACAGGCCAAATCCTCTCTGGCGCCCGAACTTTAATGTAAATAATCTTTTCCGAACTGTCATTAGGGCGTGCCACCATAACATACTATACTTGTGGGGACATTTGGTCCCCATAACGTAGGTAATACCAGTACACAAACACACACATCCTCTGAATATGCATTTTATTTTCTATGATTGAACTATTACTGTATACATAGCGACCTATAAAGGGTGTATCAACTGTACCCACTTTGCCACCTTGTATATTTAAAATGCTATGCAATCTTTTTAACATTAATTTTAGAAAACATGTCCATTAATAATAGACAGTTGAAATATCACAAATATAATAATAATAATTTGCGTAGCATGTGTGTAAATGTGACTTTTAACCTATTATCATAACACCGTACAACTAAACAGCATGTGAAGCAATAGGACACCAATCCGGGTACAGTTGATACACTGTGTCTCAACCGTACCCCACTGCCATACTTGTACTTTTCTCTAGATTATGAAATATGTCATATAATATGTATATTTTTAGAGCACAGATTAACGTTTGCAATGATATATGGTAAGATTAACAATCATAAAAGAATAATAAGCTATTCATTGTGGAAAGGACATGGTGAAATGAAAATCTTACCTTGTAAAAAAAACTTTTGCCGATATCTTCGGAGTGGAAAGACGCACACGTTTCAAATTTCCCACAATCAAAGAGAACACTAATACACATGTGTGGGGGAAAAAAATCACGGCTTGGGGTTCTTGTGTACGTAAGTTATTTAAGGTGTTTCAACTGTACACATGTCTCAAGTACCATAAATAATATTTTGCCATTCAAATGCATAGCGAATATGGAAACATTTGATTTTGTGTCGAATGAGAGACCATGAGAGTTGGTTTCAGTTTCGTTTTAGCCTAAATTAAATCATTTTGGCTTGTCGTTTATATTGCTATAGCTGTCACGTCACGCTGTTGATGAGTCACGAGTAAACGAGAACTGTCTTTAATCAAGGAAACACAGGAGATAATCCACAATAGGCGCTTGAGCCAACACATGTAGAGAACGAGTAGACCTGACAAACACAAACTGAACAGACTAGGACTTTTATACAGGGGATGACTGGGGAACACAGGTGACATCAATGGAACATAATCAAACTAAACGAGGACAGGAACATGACCAAATAAGGAAACACAGGAAGGCCTACGGGGGCAAAACCGGTCCAAAAGTCTAACAATAGCTTCTTATATTTTTAATTCTTCTTTTCTAAATGCTGTTAATTGAAAGGCTTTGTTGTGGAGTGAATGGAAATAAAATAGCCTAGCTATGTTTACAGTGTTTATTATGTTTGTAAATATTTTTATAAAAAAAAAATTTTTTTAAATAAATTTTTAACCATGCAGCAAACCTTTTTAAATATTTTGATAAATTACTGAGAAAACAAAATTACTTTTTAAACCGTTTAACTGATTGTATTAATCAGTCAAAATTCTTAAGGTCGGTTAATGGTTAACTGGTTAAAATGAACATCCCTAATAAAAATCCCTAATAAATTATATACAGTGATAAATGCTATGTTGAATAGCATTGCATTATGAATATACATTATGCATATAAAAAAATACCCATGATGACTTGAAGAACAGAGACACACCATTTAGTCACAATCGTGTATTTAATGTCTTCATTCTTCATCAGTTAAAACGTCCTATCTGTTTTCTGTTCAGCTACTGCAGCGATAGCATATGCCTTTGTCCATATTAGGGATTTCCTCCAACTTGATTTTTGTGAGTATTTCATTTTATGACTTTTTTCACTTATGGTTTTACTGCATGAGGGCGCCCTCCGGCTACCAGTATGAATGAAACAAAAACCCACCATTTCACTATCTCAATAAATTAGAATACTTCATAAGACCAATAAAAAAACATTTTTAGTGAATTGTTGGCCTTCTGGAAAGTATGTTCATTTACTGTACATGTACTCAATACTTGGTAGGGGCTCCTTTTGCTTTAATTACTGCCTCAATTCGGCGTGGCATGGAGGTGATCAGTTTGTGGCACTGCTGAGGTGGTATGGAAGCCCAGGTTTCTTTGACAGTGGCCTTCAGCTCATCTGCATTTTTTGGTCTCTTGTTTCTCATTTTCCTCTTGACAATACCCCATAGATTCTCTATGGGGTTCAGGTCTGGTGAGTTTGCTGGCCAGTCAAGCACACCAACACCATGGTCATTTAACCAACTTTTGGTGCTTTTGGCAGTGTGGGCAGGTGCCAAATCCTGCTGGAAAATGAAATCAGCATCTTCAAAAAGCTGGTCAGCAGAAGGAAGCATGAAGTGCTCCAAAATTTCTTGGTAAACGGGTGCAGTGACGTTGGTTTTCAAAAAACACAATGGACCAACACCAGCAGATGACATTGCACCCCAAATCATCACAGACTGTGGAAACTTAACATTGGACTTCAAGCAACTTGGGCTATGAGCTTCTCCACCCTTCCTCCAGACTCTAGGACCTTGGTTTCCAAATGAAATACAAAACTTGCTCTCATCTGAAAAGAGGACTTTGGACCACTGGGCAACAGTCCAGTTCTTCTTCTCCTTAGCCCAGGTAAGACGCCTCTGACGTTGTTTGTGGTTCAGGAGTGGCTTAACAAGAGGAATATGACAACTGTAGCCAAATTCCTTGACATGTCTGTGTGTGGTGGCTCTTGATGCCTTGACTCCAGCCTCAGTCCATTCCTTGTGAAGTTCACTCAAATTCTTGAATCGATTTTGCTTGACAATCCTCATAAGGCTGTGGTTCTCTCGGTTGGTTGTGCATCTTTTTCTTCCACACTTTTTCCTTCCACTCAACTTTCTGTTAACATGCTTGGATACAGCACTCTGTGAACAGCCAGCTTCTTTGGCAATGAATGTTTGTGGCTTACCCTCCTTGTGAAGGGTGTCAATGATTGTCTTCTGGACAACTGTCAGATCAGCAGTCTTCCCCATGATTGTGTAGCCTAGTGAACCAAACTGAGAGACCATTTTGAAGGCTCAGGAAACGTTTGCAGGTGTTTTTGGCATGTCACCATATTCTAATTTGTTGAGATAGTGAATTGGTGGGTTCTTGTTAAATGTGAGCCAAAATCATCACAATTAAGTAAATTACTTCAGTCTGTGTGCATTGAATTTATTTAATACACAAGTTTCACAATTTGAGTTGAATTACTGAAATAAATGACATTCTAATTTATTGAGATGCACCTGTACTTATTCGCTCGACTATTGCTTTTCCCCTACTATATAGTAGAGAAGTAGGCGGTTTCGGATGCACTTTAAAGGGGTTCTATTATGCTCTTTCACAAAGTCTTGATTTTGTTTTGGGGGTGTACTAGAACATGCTTTCATGCTTGGTGGTTCGAAAAACGCATAATTTTTCACAATTTACATTATTAAAATACCTTGTAACAGATCTAGTAAGCTGTTACCTTACTTTCGTGTTTAAAGTCAGTGGTCATTTTCCTGCCAGTCATGAGGGGGCGTGAGGGAGCCATTATCAGTGAAGTTTCTCTAGATCAGAGAATAAGAGGAGTGGGAAGTTTGAGGAAGGACACTTGTGAGCTGGGAGTGTTTGCTCTCCCCATGCTTACTCAAACCCTTATTGAGGAACATTGGTGTTCTATATCTCAATGCAAGTTGCTTTATGGTTTCTTTAATATTGTCAGAGGTTTTATGGTTGGTAATGTACTTTGTATCCTGAACCTCATGTTGTATTGTTTGTTTTGTTTGTCTAGAGGGTTTGTGTATTCACTTAGTTTTGAGGGGATTTCAACTCAACTGGTCGATGTTTCTGATTTACCATTTACTTCAACCTTGGAGTTTCGTCTGAACTGCTCTCTACTCTACTCTGGATTATCGCTATGGATGATCTTGGACTTTATCCTTTTAACATCCTAAACATCTGCAATACGGTGACAAACCAAGGACATCTGTGGTTATTCAGAACTTTAATGTGAATGGACATCTAAAAGGTTTTGTCTCTAAATAGGGACAGACCAGGAGTGCTGTTGCACAATATATGGTTTAGATGTATATGGTATTGGATGTTGTAGTTGTGTGCTTTTAAAGGAAGTATAGTATGCTATTCAAAGGTGATTGATCCCCCTTCATTTACGTTATGTGACATTTGATGTTGGTGACTGTTACATATTTGGCGACCGAGCAGGGACCTTGATCACCACTTTAGCAATTTCCTAGAGAGTGAAATGAATGCATGTTCTTTGAATTAATCATATGCTATGTCTTTCCAATATATTTATGTGTAACCTCAATCTTTTCCCCAATTGTTTACCCAAGTGGTAGGTTACAAAATGTGGAAGCTTTTGTAATTAATGCTGATTTATCTTTTGTAGTGTAAGTTTTAGCGGAAGCTCCTGCATGAGACGACACAGAGTCTAACCCCAAAATGGAATCAGATTATAGTTCTGAACCTTTCACGACCCGGCATGAGCCAGTTCAAGAGCTAATACATTCCTTCAGCAGTTTTTATATAGAACCAGAAGGAGGGTTGGCTGTTCCAGAAGAGGATAATGACTCAAGTTGTCTACCACCTCCACTACCACTGGATGAAGATGAGGAAAATTAGGTCAGTCTGACCATTGCAACCAAGGTGGGTCAACTTGCACTCAGAATGGACAAGATGGAGAAAGAGGGTGTGGAACGTGTCCAGGGAGTGGAAAGACATATTCATAATCATTTTCAGCAGTATGACCGTCGATTGACTGCTGTAGAGGGACAGATGCAAGATGTAGCAAAGCAAACCCAGTCATCCATTCCACCCAGTCATCACCTGACACCCAAAGCCTGACAGAGTTGGAGGAGAAGCTTACTGACTTTGTAGAAAAGCAAACTAGACTCCTGAAGAAATCTCTAGAAGACCAATTGCAAGAGATGGGAAAGGCTGTGATGGATTGTATGAAAAGAAGGGACAACCATCTCAAGTCCTTGATGTGTCTTACGCCTGGAGCTGCTTCTACACCTACTAGTACAGCAATGTCAGATGCACAAATGCCTCCCATGCTACACCAGTTGCCCTACAAAATGGCTGTAAAATGGAATTCCATAAGTTTTGTAGTGCAGTAGATGAAGACCCAATAGCTTATCTGGAGAAGTGTGTGGAGTACTTAGCTGTACGTCCAATGAGTGATGCTGAGATACTAGCAACATTACCATCTGTGTTGATCTGTTTAATTCTCACCTACTCTTTTATGAATATTAAGGATTCGGACATACTTATTCGCTCGCCTAAGGGACAGATGCAAGATGTAGCAAAGCAAACCCAGTCATCCATTCCACCCAGTCATCACCTGACACCCAAAGCCTGACAGAGTTGGAGGAGAAGCTTACTGACTTTGTAGAAAAGCAAACTAGACTCCTGAAGAAATCTCTAGAAGACCAATTGCAAGAGATGGGAAAGGCTGTGATGGATTGTATGAAAAGAAGGGACAACCATCTCAAGTCCTTGATGTGTCTTACGCCTGGAGCTGCTTCTACACCTACTAGTACAGCAATGTCAGATGCACAAATGCCTCCCATGCTACACCAGTTGCCCTACAAAATGGCTGTAAAATGGAATTCCATAAGTTTTGTAGTGCAGTAGATGAAGACCCAATAGCTTATCTGGAGAAGTGTGTGGAGTACTTAGCTGTACGTCCAATGAGTGATGCTGAGATACTAGCAACATTACCATCTGTGTTGATCTGTTTAATTCTCACCTACTCTTTTATGAATATTAAGGATTCGGACATACTTATTCGCTCGCCTACTGCTTTTCGCCTACTATATAGTAGAGAAGTAGGCAGTTTCGGACGCAGCCAGTGACTCGTATTAATGACCTATTTTATTTCCCTTTCAGTTTAAATATGACTTTTGTTGGTTGAGAGTATAGAATTAACTACCCCTGTTTTCCCCCCTTCTTTTATGGACATCTGATGAGTGTTTTATTTGGGAGAAAATGATCGGATCTGCTGATTTTATTTGCTTTATTCAGGTGTCGGGAAAACGTCACCAAGGGGCTACTGAATTCATTTAATTATGATTGTATTGAATACCTTGTCATTTGCAATTTTCTTTTTTAACCTTGTGCTTATATGGATCTTTGATTTGCTTTCAAAATTATGTATGAAGAAAAAAAAGAATGAATTTACAAACTGCAAATAGTTTTTTGTCTTTCATCGTACAATGTGCAAGCAATCTATTTAGTTTTTTGTAACTATGGTTTAAAATTTCACTGAGCTATCACTTTATTTTGAAATTCATATGGTGACAGGCCAAATCCTCTCTGGCGCCCGAACTTTAATGTAAATAATCTTTTCCGAACTGTCATTAGGGCGTGCCACCATAACATACTATACTTGTGGGGACATTTGGTCCCCATAACGTAGGTAATACCAGTACACAAACACACACATCCTCTGAATATGCATTTTATTTTCTATGATTGAACTATTACTGTATACATAGCGACCTATAAAGGGTGTATCAACTGTACCCACTTTGCCACCTTGTATATTTAAAATGCTATGCAATCTTTTTAACATTAATTTTAGAAAACATGTCCATTAATAATAGACAGTTGAAATATCACAAATATAATAATAATAATTTGCGTAGCATGTGTGTAAATGTGACTTTTAACCTATTATCATAACACCGTACAACTAAACAGCATGTGAAGCAATAGGACACCAATCCGGGTACAGTTGATACACTGTGTCTCAACCGTACCCCACTGCCATACTTGTACTTTTCTCTAGATTATGAAATATGTCATATAATATGTATATTTTTAGAGCACAGATTAACGTTTGCAATGATATATGGTAAGATTAACAATCATAAAAGAATAATAAGCTATTCATTGTGGAAAGGACATGGTGAAATGAAAATCTTACCTTGTAAAAAAAACTTTTGCCGATATCTTCGGAGTGGAAAGACGCACACGTTTCAAATTTCCCACAATCAAAGAGAACACTAATACACATGTGTGGGGGAAAAAAATCACGGCTTGGGGTTCTTGTGTACGTAAGTTATTTAAGGTGTTTCAACTGTACACATGTCTCAAGTACCATAAATAATATTTTGCCATTCAAATGCATAGCGAATATGGAAACATTTGATTTTGTGTCGAATGAGAGACCATGAGAGTTGGTTTCAGTTTCGTTTTAGCCTAAATTAAATCATTTTGGCTTGTCGTTTATATTGCTATAGCTGTCACGTCACGCTGTTGATGAGTCACGAGTAAACGAGAACTGTCTTTAATCAAGGAAACACAGGAGATAATCCACAATAGGCGCTTGAGCCAACACATGTACAGAACGAGTAGACCTGACAAATTTAAGGTGTTTCAACTGTACACATGTCTCAAGTACCATAAATAATATTTTGCCATTCAAATGCATAGCGAATATGGAAACATTTGATTTTGTGTCGAATGAGAGACCATGAGAGTTGGTTTCAGTTTCGTTTTAGCCTAAATTAAATCATTTTGGCTTGTCGTTTATATTGCTATAGCTGTCACGTCACGCTGTTGATGAGTCACGAGTAAACGAGAACTGTCTTTAATCAAGGAAACACAGGAGATAATCCACAATAGGCGCTTGAGCCAACACATGTAGAGAACGAGTAGACCTGACAAACACAAACTGAACAGACTAGGACTTTTATACAGGGGATGACTGGGGAACACAGGTGACATCAATGGAACATAATCAAACTAAACGAGGACAGGAACATGACCAAATAAGGAAACACAGGAAGGCCTACGGGGGCAAAACCGGTCCAAAAGTCTAACAATAGCTTCTTATATTTTTAATTCTTCTTTTCTAAATGCTGTTAATTGAAAGGCTTTGTTGTGGAGTGAATGGAAATAAAATAGCCTAGCTATGTTTACAGTGTTTATTATGTTTGTAAATATTTTTATAAAAAAAAAATTTTTTTAAATAAATTTTTAACCATGCAGCAAACCTTTTTAAATATTTTGATAAATTACTGAGAAAACAAAATTACTTTTTAAACCGTTTAACTGATTGTATTAATCAGTCAAAATTCTTAAGGTCGGTTAATGGTTAACTGGTTAAAATGAACATCCCTAATAAAAATCCCTAATAAATTATATACAGTGATAAATGCTATGTTGAATAGCATTGCATTATGAATATACATTATGCATATAAAAAAATACCCATGATGACTTGAAGAACAGAGACACACCATTTAGTCACAATCGTGTATTTAATGTCTTCATTCTTCATCAGTTAAAACGTCCTATCTGTTTTCTGTTCAGCTACTGCAGCGATAGCATATGCCTTTGTCCATATTAGGGATTTCCTCCAACTTGATTTTTGTGAGTATTTCATTTTATGACTTTTTTCACTTATGGTTTTACTGCATGAGGGCGCCCTCCGGCTACCAGTATGAATGAAACAGCTACTGTTACTCACTACACCTTATTTTGGGTAAAAATAGGAAAAACAATACTACTTCTTTTTTTCTCCAGTGTAGAGGAGTTTTCTGTCCGTCTCTCTCAGTGGATGCATAACATTTCCTGACAAAAATTAAGAAATTACTGTTAATGTTTTTAATCATAATCATTTATAATAAATCCTTTGACTTTTCTAAACAATTATAAACCTCCTGCATGGTAACAGGACATGCTGCAGTTTTCTGTAAACTATAATAATAATCATTATCAATAATTATTACTTTGTTTAATGATTTATTTAGTTAAAACTATAATTAGAATTATTAGTAGTCATATTGATATATAAAAAAAACAAATTTTTATTTATTTTTTTGGCCACATTGTGCAGATCTACAAACAGGCACAGCAAACTTAGTGTTCTTTATAATTTCTGGCAAATAAAGAAAAAGTTTATCTGAACTTTTCTAGTTACAGTTCAAATTTTGTGTGCAGATTTTGTTGGTTCAGATTTTGAAATTGAAATGAAAGAATGATAGAGAGATTAAAATGAAATTGCAGTAGAAATGGAATCCAAACGGTATCTTTATGGAGCCGGGAAAAAAGGATGTTCTAACTGCTATACATAATTCTTATTGCTTTAGTATTAGTATTCGTTTTATAAATGCAATGATGCCCATGATCATAGACAGACTTGTCATATGTTTAAATTGCTATGACAATTTTTACACTAGTGGAGCCTATTTTTGTTATCTTGCCTAGGGCCCCACAACCCTACGGGCCGGCACTGCAGCTGAGCATATAGTAAATGTTTATAAATTATTTGCATATAAAGTAGTTTTTGCAGCAGGCTACATACCACAAATTATGTAACTGGTCAGCAGCTGATACAAGCTTGCCGCTGCAGTCGCAGCGAAATGAAGTCCCGCATGCAAATCTGTGGCAGCAGCATGGTAGCTGAACATAGCAGACGTTATAAATTACTAATGTTTTTCAAATATAGCTTTTACAGTTCAAACATTACCTCAAGCTATCTAACTGGTAGCTGATACAACTGAAAGTCCGTGGCAGCTGAGCATATAAATGAGTAGGCTATAAAGTACAGTCCTGAGAAAATGCTTATCCACCAGAGATACATGTAGACGGATTTCCGTTTATGAATAAAGCTTTACGTATACATATATCTCCGGTGGCTATATGTGTGTGTATGGCAGATGTGTATAAACAGGGCCGTATTTAGAATTTTCTATTGGAGGAAATCACTTAACGTGAAACGTTACTTTAATATTCTGGGCTCTTCGACTTGTCTGTAAATAGTATGCTTTATAAATAAGGCGTAGGCCTATATTTTGCATGGTATTTTAATTACTGTCTTAATGCCTTAAGCCACATTAAGCATTTTCAAATACACGCTTATAAATAAAAAAAACACTTGTGCATGTCGAGTTCATATTCCGGTCACATCTGCTTCTCAGTAGGCAGTAAAGTTTGCAACATGGTGTACTATATCAAATTTGGTCTTTTTATACCACAATCTTCTTCCATTAAGCCTATGGGAGGAAAACGTGCAATTCAGCGTGTTGCGTTCATATTCTCATCTGCTTTCCTGTACTTAGTAACCTATACTTTATTAACAAATTGTATTTATAAATATACAGAATTTGGGATTCTTACATCACTGTCTTCTTCCCTGCATGTGCCACGTTTAGCATTTTCTTTATAATGGTTTTCAATGGGGGACAAAACACTTAACGTGCAATTTAGCGCATTAATTGCTTTCACATTCTGAGCTATTCTGCTTGTCTGTAAATAGTAGCCTATGCTTTATTAATAAGGTGTGTCCTCCAGTGTCACAGTTTTAGTAGGCTACATTAGCCTACATTAAGCGTATGTGGCACTGTCTGCAGCCACACCCCGGCGCTAGTGGTACAGCCCACAGTGCAAATTATGAGAAGGGTGTTCCTGCACAACCAGAGGCTGCAGTTTCAGGACCGCAGTTCTAGGACCCTGGTGGTTTAGTTTGTAGTAATGTTTGTACATGTTGTTAAAGATATTGAATCTCAGGAACATTTTTTAATTTCAATTGTGATTTTTGATTTATAAATGCATCAGATGTTAATTACAAAGTGAGTAATACCTGCTTTGAGTTAACCATTTTAAATGAAATACATCTTAAAATATAAATGAAAAATGTATTTCAGTCTTTAAACAACTGAAAAAGTGGAGTACCTTAAGTCTTAGTTTCTTGAAATATACTGTATATTGATTAGCCCCTGTAAGGAATTTAACTATTATATTTGAGCTCTTTTCAGAGGGGGAATCGAATCTGAAGATTCAAAATCAACCTGATTGAACTGATTCCAAATTTGATAGTTTACACTTTATCTACCATTTGTCCAGTGAGACGTTAACATCAGTGTATCTTACCAATTTGAATATTTGTACTATCCCTGGCCAAAGGTTAATACATGCTTGTGAAAATATATAAGCTATGAGCTAGGTAGCCGGATCTGGGCAGAGTTTAACTTTAAAAATACACGACACAAGACAATACCTCTTTATAAATGAAACAACAGTTTATTCGCTATTCTACGGCACATTAAACTAAACTAATACACACACACACAAACACACAAAAGGTTCAGGAAATTAGTTGCTGCATTTGCATGAAGTTCCCGAAGTTCTAATACTCGTTTTCAACAAGCTCTTTAAATTCAACCTGAGAAAACTCATAAAAGCAGAGACTTGTCTTATCTTTACTGCTTAGAATCAATTCAGCACCAGTTCAGCAAGAGATAAAAGCGTTGTTTATTTACTTGCGTTTTGGGGACAGCTGAGCTGAGTTTTTCCAGTTGTTGGCTTTTCCAGGGAATCCCAGCACCTTTGATTGATTGCAGATCTGTCATTTGGATGACGTCATTTTGGGAGAACCCTCTGGTGAATGGAGGTTGCCTTGTGACGTAGGAGCTTCGAAAGTCGGTTGCCTTAGGTACGGAGAGTGATGCTTGGAGTTCTTCTGAGAGTTCCTTCACTTGGCTTTAGACTTTGAAGATTTCGGCAGTCGCAGAGTTTCAACTGAAGTTTTGGAGTTCTGGAGGATCACTAGCCTGATGGCTGTGAGTGCTTTGTAGCGCAATCAATAAGGCGGAAGAGCCAAAGATCCAGAGAGCAAGCGAGCGAGCCACGAAGGCTTTGTGTCCAGTTTTAAGCAGGCTGATTTTGGTCCATCCCATGGCAATTGTTCCAGTCAGATATTGGCTGCGGGGCTTAGCCATGCCCTGCAAGGTTCCTCCTTTTGCACCTAAATTAACATGATGCTTCAATTTATCGTGTGGGCAAATGTCTTTGTCTAGGTTTTGTTAATAAGTTCTATAAAGTGGCATGCAACAAACACTATTCAGAATAACACATTTTCATTCATACCAAGGTTATTCAAATATCATGACCATTCCCTCAAGCCCAAACTTCGCATATCTGGCATACACAGAGTACCTTTAATAACTTTATCTATTAAAAGGGGTTATAAAATATTGATTAAACTTCATAGGTTACAATAAACACCTCAAGCATATATAAGGCATAACACATACAGTGGATACATTTTCACTATTTATAATGAGTTTTTAAATGATTGTCTTTTGAACTTAGTCCATGCAACTTCTGCGTTTCTTTGTTAAGAAGAGGGTACGTTTCCTCTGGGAGGAATTTCTTGAGGTCCATAAAAGTCACGCGGTGGTTTGCTGAGTTTGATTGAATCACGTTATCACTGTTCTTTAGATCCGTTGTTTTTGCAGGCCTGAGGGTATCAGCAAATGATCCTTTTCCTGTACCTACACTGGATCCAAACATTAGTGGTGTAATGACTTGATTACTTAATTTTAGGGAATTAATTATTATTAATTCATTCAGGTTTTGAAAGGACTCGGATCTGAAAATTCTGAGTCAACCTGATTAAAGCTGAATTCAAATCTGATAGTTTACACTTTAAATCAAGGGTCATTCAAGGGTTGTCCACTTTAAATCAAGGGTGATTCTTAGTAAATTTTAACAACTTGAATCTTTGTATTTTCCTTGACAATTGGTCAATACGATTATAATAATTTGTAAGCTCTTAGAGAGGTAACGTAATCTTTGGCAAAGGTTTTAACCTTAAAATTATATGACACCAAACAATGATTCTTTATAAATGAAACATGAATTTTATTGGCTATTCTAGATTACATTAAAACTAGGCTAAAACACACACACACACACACACACACACACACACACACACATATATACAGCTCAGAAAATTGAAGGAATGAGTTAACGGAGTTGCATGTAGTTTTCAAGGTTCTTTTCGAGTGGTTTTAAAATCACCTGAGAGAATTCACAAAGCAGAGGTTTGTCTTAAGTTTACTGCTTAACGCAATTCACCAGTTCAACACAGATTTCAGCAGATAGGAGCTTTCTGGCTCTTGATTGGTTGCTGGTCGGGCATCTGACTGACGTAGTTTCTGGGAATTCCCTTTGGAGATTGGTTACTGCGATGACGTCAGAATGGTGTCCCTTTTGGGGAAGCCCTCGTGGGATTGGTTGGTTGCCGGGTTACGGAAGAGGCTTCAGCAGTCCTGCTAAAAGCCTGAGTTTGCAAGACTTTAAGTTCTTTGAAGATTTCAACTGAAGTGTTTGAGTTCTGTATTCTCGCTGTGCGATGTTATGGCATGGGAGTGCTTTTGTCGCGCTGTTACCAAAATAAAAGCCAGAGGTCTTGAGCGAGAGAGAGCGAGCGGTGTGAGAGCCTTGTGTCCATTTTAAGCAGGCTGACCTTTGGTCCACCCCACGACACGATCTTCCAATCGGACGCTGCACACATATATATATATATATATATATATATATATATATATATATATATATATATATATATATATATATATATATACAGTATATATACGGCATAACACATACAGTGGATACATTTTCACAACTTATGAGTTTTAAACGATTGTCTGTGTACGTTCTGTTTCTTTGGTTGTAACATAAGGACGCGGGTCCGTTGGGGTTTCAGGAAGCAGATGTGATGGGAGTCATGTGTTAGTCACCTCTAGATCCCGTGGTGCGGGCCTGAGGGCACTAGTTAATTTACTGTCCTTTTCCTGTTTGGGATATAATAGTTCCATCCATTGCTGGTCACAAGACATCGTGGTTTCTATATGTTGTGAACAAACCTTTTCAGTCCTTGATACAAAGGAAGCATTGTTGTCTCTTGATTGGATCAGTCTTTAATCACTCCTCTGAGTAGATGACGACACGACCGGCAGGAAGTCGACCCAGAATATTGGAATCATGTGCTGGGTGATTAGCAAACCTCATGATGGCTGATAGGGGCATAATAGTAGTGTCCGTATATGATAGAAATCCCTACATACAGTATATCCCCCTTTTGCTCGGTGAGGTTCCCATCGCGAATGTCAGCGGGCACTGGAACAAGAGGCAGAGAGAACAGACACACACAAGACACAAACAACATCTCCATCACTGACTGAATCCTGGTGTGGGACATGGGTAATTTGGGAATGGTCAGGTTAGAAACGTGAGAAGACATAGGGGTGCATTATTTAGGATTACTTGTATCATTATTGTGTCATTTAGATTGCTCTAATTGTCAGAGGTTTGACGAGGTGGTATAGGCGTAATCTCAATCAGGTTTGTTGAGTTCTCGGGTTCAGGTTCTTGGTCAGTTTTATCACGTCGGAACATGCGCGGGACACCGGATGTACATTTGTTGAAAGACTCTTGAACGGCGTTCACTCGCTTGTGGAGGAGGAAGGCAAGTGTCAGAGTCACAACATATCCTACAATAGTAGAAACGCAAAGTGCTGAGTCAGCGGCAGACCAAGACCGAATGATTGGCGTGCCAGCGGTCGGAAGGCGAGCGATAGCTTCTAGAGCTGTATCAACAGAAGTCAAATTAATAAGTTGCATTCCTCCTTGATCCTTTCTTCCAATTCTGGATCGAGGATGAAGGAATGCTGTTTGAAGAAGGGTGAGATTTCGAGTTCGGCCTGATACTCCTCGTCGGTAAGGTGATACAAAGCTAAATCGTCAATATGGAGGATCGAACCCTTAGGGACATTGATCCATAAAGTTTGGTTGGGCAGGATAATGCGCGTGGCAGTGTTGTGTTGATCATAGGTGAGGGTAGCTGTACGCGCTGGGGTGTTGACTAGCCATCGGTTTCCAACAATCTCGGCTTGTGTTGCCTCAGTTTGGGACCGTGGTGTAGCTTCGGCAGGGCAGCTAGTGTCGGGTCTAATGGATTCTAGGCCGCAGATGCCCTCGGTATTATCACGGATGAAGGGTTTACTCGGGCAGAGGTAATGAATGTCTTTAGTGAGTGTACACATTTTCAGGTTTGGGGCCAGGTACAATTGCTCGTTGTTATCGTGATACGGTTTGGATGGGACTAGCAGGGCCCATAGTGGCCGAAGTTAGGATGATTTGGACAAGGCTAAGAGGTATCAAGTAGTGGGGGATCCTCCCCATGGCTAAGTTGTCGATCGAGGAGCTTACTTCCCGTAGCATGGCAGTCATGAGGGTGGTTAGGAGTTGTGTTTGGGCCAAATCGCTTTGCACGACCGAAAATAGTTTGTTGATGGATTTTATGGTTTGATTTAGAAGGGTGCTATGGGTATTCAGAATTGTGATGGTGCCGTTCAACGACTTCCCGAAGGTCTGTAGGGCTTTGCTCTGGACTACGAGTTGTTGTCGTATCCCAGGCATTTCGGCCTGGATTTCGCCCACATGCCGCCTCACGGTGGCCAGATTAACAGCATTAGCAGTATTCATGCCGATGTTAAACAGAGTTCCTACAGTTCCTACATCAACCCCGATTGTTCACGGAGTACTATCCCCGACGCCGGTACCGGCAATGCGATTTCTGGCTGGGGCATAACCCCCATTATGCAAAGCAACAAGGCGGCGAGTCTGACCATCTTCCTGGTAATAGAAGAGAAAGAAGGAGCAATTAGTTGCGAGGGTCATGGTTTGGCGGGGGCGCCTCACCGGGCTCCGGCCCAAGTGGTTTGAGCGGCTGAGGGGGTGTAGTGAGCTCTGGCAACATCGCGGGGATTGAGTCGGACGTACACCTTTTGAGTGTAGGTTTTGCAGTTTGTTATCAATAACCCTGATTGTTCACGAAGTACTATCCCCGACGCTGGTCCCGGCGATGCGACTTCTGGCTGGGGCATAACCCCCATTATGCAAAGCAACAAGGCGGCGAGTCTGACCATCTTCCTGGTAATAGAACAGAAAGAAGGAGCAATTAGTCGCGAGGGTCATGGTTTGGCGGGGTCGCCTCGATCAGTTGGCAACAGCTTTTCACAATGATTTACGAAAATTTTGGCGAAAGGAGTCAATCTTTGTTTCGGGACCTGTATTTTAAGTTGAGCTAAGGGAGTTCCCTGATGAGGGGACTAGAGGGGAAAGGAATTGTAGTGAGAGAGAGGGAAAGAGGAAATTTTTTTTTTAACATATAACTATAAAGGAAAACCCAAAGAGAGACAAAAAGGAAAAAAACAAACAAAGAGACACATGGACACCGAATGAGTTGAGACAGCAAACGAGTGTCACGGGTGTGGAGTACCTCCTCTCTACTAGAGGTTGGTCCTAGCAGTGCGGTGGAGGAGAGTATGTAGGTGTTGTGTTTAAGAAAGATAGCTATATGTCTTCCTAAAATGACAGAAGTTATGTCAGTGTGGTGTAGAGTACGAGATTGTCGGTCTGTGTCAGTTGGTTTGGTCTTCCCCGTTTTCCTGTTGGTTGGAGCCCTGGTGCCTCTTTATCTGGTTTCGATGGACCCATTGAAGGACTGGCTCACTGCGCCCTTGTCCGATTTTGATTCGATAGGCAACAGGTGAGAGCTTGTCCACAATCTCATGGGGTCCTGTCCAGTGAGGTAGGAATTTCTTTGACAGGCGATGGGGAGCGTTCTGCCTTGGTTGGGCGAAGCTGTAGTACCATACTTTGTTTCCGACATTAAGTTCCTGGTGAGAGGCCTTTTGGTCATAGTAAGCTTTTCGACCTTCCGCACTTCTTTGGAGTTGTTGTTGCGCGAAGGCGAAAGTGGTTCCCAGATGTTGATGCAACTCTTCCAGGTATTGGTGAGTGGTATAGGCGGTGACGAGGTTTAGGTCACCAGGTTGGTACAGCAGGTGTAACGGTAGTGTCATTTGTCGCCCCGTCATCATCTCGAACGGGGGTACTCCGGTAGACCGGTGAGGGGTGGCCCTGATGGCCATCAGTACCAGAGGAAGCTTAATATCCCAATCCTTTTGATTGGCGGACACATACTTCTTCAACATGCTGACCACTGTCCTGTTGGTACGTTCCACTTGACCTGAGGAAATTGGGTGATGGCTTATATGGAGCTTGGCCTGTATACCCAAGAGTTTCCACACTTCTTGCACACTACTTCGGTGAAGTGGGTTCCTCGGTCAGAGTTGACCCTTAAAGGCAGTCCGAACCTTGAGAAGATGTGGTTCATCAAAAGGCAGGCTGTTGTTTCTGCTGTATCGTTGGGAGCTGGGAGACACTCTACCCACTTTGTGAATTCGCAAACCACGGTGAGGAAGTATTTGTTACCCCGTGTTGACCGTGGTAGGGGTCCCACCCAATCTATTTGGAGGTCCGACCATGGGAAGGTCATTCCTTTCCGTTGCAGCGGTGCTCGGTGGTTTGGGTTTGCCGGTTGGAACTGGCAACACACCAGGCATCCTTTTACGTACTCCGCCACGTCCTGCTGCATGCCAGGCCAGTATGCTACTTGCTTGAGCATTTCGTAGGTGGCCTTGGTGCCATGGTGTCCAGCGCATGGTGAATCGTGGGCGTGCGTCAGCATTAGCCCCCTTTGGCCCTGAGGGACTACGAGCTTTGGCGCAGTGAGGGGCTCAGGGACATATGTGAGGACGCCGTCTTTGAGATGCAGCATGTGCTTGATAGAGTTGAGCGTGCGGAGGTCATAGGAAGTGGCTAGGTTGGAGGTGGGAATGGGATGAGCTAATGGGTCTGAAAGGTGAGCTGCAATAGTTTGCAGTGTTGGATCCGAAGCTTGGAGGGTGAGGAGATCATCAGTGGCGAAGTGAGGTGAGAGCTCAATGTGGGAGGAGGTGGGGGTTTGCAGCGGGTGATAGCAGCCACTGATGGGGT
>NW_015506466.1:226927-229023 GCF_001515645.1 Sinocyclocheilus grahami | reverse complement strand
ATAGCAGCCACTGATGGGGTGGGTGGGAGGGCAGGACATGTCCAAGACTCTCCGTGTAATGCACCTGCTTTGGCGAGGGCATCAGTTTGGTCATTGAGATCTTTGTCTTGTCCTGGTTGACGTGAGTGGCCTCGGACCTTTTTCCAATAAACGATCATGTCATGTTCAGTGACAATGGCTTCGCATGCTTGGAAGAGTTCCTGATGTTTGACAGGCTTGTTGTTAGCTGTCTTGAATCCATTCTGTTTCCATCCAACTAGATGGCATGTGAAGCTTAGACGGGCATAGTTCGAGTCGGTACAGATGAGGAGTTCTTTAATGTTGTGGGATGCAGCACATTGTAGGGATATGAGGATGGCCGCAATTTCTGCGTATTGCGATGAGTGAGGGCCTAATTTGAATTGTTGCGGCGGGCAAGGGTCATTGTTTAGGCAGACCACTCCCGCTCCAGCTTTCAAGTTGCCCTGTTGATTGTAGGAGCAGCCATCGACATATGCTGTGGGCATTCCTTCACACACATTCTCCTCGAAGTACCTGTGGTTTGTCAGTTGTGGCGGTAACGGTTCTTTGGGTTCTGCTGCTGTGTGCAGCGTGTCCGTTGAACAGTTCTGGCAGGCTGCTAGCCCGTTTCCTAGATATGATCTGTGGTTTTGGGCATATCTTGCTTCGACGTCTCGTCCTTGGAGCGTCATTAGCCAAGTAGCTATGCGTGCGTTGGTTACCACGCCATCCCTGATTCGTCGGCTGTTGAGGAAGGTTACTGGCTGGTGACAGGTTTCGATGATAACCTTCTGAGCTCCAATGTAGTTGGAGAAACGCTGGATGGCCCACACAGTGCAAAGCAAAGCTTTTTCGCAGTCTGAGTATTTGCATTCTGGGGGAAGCAGTGTTTTACTGGCATAAGCGACCACTCGCTTGTCTTTGTCATGGAGCTGGTACAGGCCTGCACTGAGGCAGTGATTGGAGAATCCAGCGTCCAGATAGAACTCTTTTCCTGGGTCTGGGTAGGCCAGGCATTGTGCAGCGCACAGACGTTGCTTGAGCTCGCTCATAGCCTTGTCTTGGGCTTCAGACCAGTTGAAGGGTTCGTCCTTTCTCAGGAGGGAGGTTAGTGGTCGTGCGATGTCAGCGTAGTTTTCGATGAACTGTCGTGAGTAATTGCACACTCCCAGAAAGCTTCGTAGCTCAGAAATGTTAGTGGGTGTCTTTATGTTTTGGATTGCTTGGGTGCGACTGGACTGTGGTTCAATACCGTCCCGTCCAATTAGCAGACCGACGTATTTTACTTTGGTTTTGTACCATTGTCCTTTGTGGAGGGCGATCTTTGCTCCTGCTGTTGTCAGCTGGTTCAGGACGTGATCGATTTCTTTGAGGTGGTCTGCCACATTTGAGCTTTTCAGAAGCACATCATCCACGTAAACGAGGTTGCCTCTGGTTCTGGCATCAGGGCATGCTTTGTTTAGGAAGATGTTGAATTCAGCTGGTGAGTTGGCATAGCCAAAGGGACACCGTGTGAAGGTGTATTGTCGATTGGCAAAGGTGAATGCCAGCTTGTGTTGGTCATCAGGGTGGACAGGGATCGTCCAAAATCCAGAGGCGACGTCCATTGTGGAAAGGATCGTTGAGCCTTTGATTTTGGGAATCTCTTGGTCCAACTGGGTCATTGGCCATCGTGACAAGGGTACTTGCTGGTTCAACTTGCGGTAGTCGATAGTGGGTCGCCATTTGCCGTTGGGTTTCATGACTGGCCATATCGGAGCAGAGTATGTGCTGTTACAGGGCCGGATGACCCCCTTTTCCAGCATGGAGTCAACAATTTCTTGCACTGGCTCATATGATGCTATTGGAATCTTGTACTGTCGCACAAATGTGGGTGGTGCATTTGGGCTTGTCGGGATGCGCACACTGTGGATGTTGGTCAGTCCGCAGTCCAGAGAGTCCTTTGCGAAGGAGTCCTTGTACTTGTACAGAACCTCTTTGAGTCCTTGGCGGTCTGCTTCCTTGTGGAGGGCATCCGCCTCACTCAGGATCTGTTGGAATTGTGCGGCGAACCCGGTGTAGGGTTCCTCCATGGTTAAGTCATTTGAGGGGCTCTG
>NW_015506466.1:225193-226848 GCF_001515645.1 Sinocyclocheilus grahami | reverse complement strand
TGATTTCTGATCGGCAGACAATTTCTCTGGACACAGGCAGAATAGAAGTGATGGCAATGGTTCTATTGGGTCTTGTGAACGTTACTGTGTCATCATATTCATCTGACAGTAGTTGGACTAATATGTGGCCTATGACCGGTACCGTTAGTTCAAAATCATGGAACATCTGGTTAATGAGCCATCCCAGGTGACTGGCTTTGGGAATGTTGATATCTTTGGCCGTACAGTTGTTGAACAATACGTACACAGCACGAGATGACACTTCAGTGATCTAATGTTTAGGAGCCCAAACTTTAAAAATGGTTTTTGTCCATTTATTTTAAATTGTTCTGGTTTAATCACGATCAGATTTGCGCTGAGACTCTTGCTGTAGGCAGGTATTGCAGCTTCTTGCTCGCTGATCATGGCGCATGCGTCTGGCATTGTTTGACCAGATCGAAGGTTCTTGAGGTTGACTGCAGTGGTCAGTTATGACGTTGTTATGACGTCCACACAGGCATTGAGCCGGACCATGATGTCTGCTCCAATGTAGATGTCATGAGGTAGGTTGGGGGAAGTAGTGAAGTAGTGACTCAGGTGTCTGTTGTTCCATTGTATGTCCACAGCTCAGATGATCTTGGAGGTAGCCATGCCAGGGACTGGTGTCTGTTGTTCCATTGTATGTCCACAGCTCAGATGATCTTGGAGGTAGCCATGGTTGTCGACCAGGGACTGAGAGGGAAGCAGCTGTGTCTTGAGACATGTGGGAGGCTCTGCTGTCTTTGTTTCAATGCTCTGAATAGCTTCAGGCTGATAGCTGAGTTCTCCGCCCACAGGGCTAATGCTGCGTCGGACACTGATGTGTCATGGACATTTATGGCAGTCATGATTTGAAGGGGGCCTGAGTCTGAGTCAGGGGCCTGCAATGAGCAGAGGAAAGGGTCCAGGTTCTGGCTACTTGGAGTTGAGCTTGGCCCTGGCCCTGGCTTTGACATTGCATCATCAGTCAGTGAGTTGGCGGCGGTGTCCGTGGTTTGACACTGCGATTCGTTGGAGTCTACTGACTGGAAGGGTAGAGGCTCACGGACTTGCGTCCATATCTTTAGTTGCTTGAAGTCAATTAAGGGTTCAAAGCGATTAAGCAGGTCTTTTCCAATGAGGAGTGGATACGTGTTGAGTGGTGAGACGTATACTGGGTGAACAAGGTCCATTGGTCCCACAGTTAGGTGAATTGGGGCCATGTGTTTTAGTTGTAGGCCCGTGTGGGAGTATGCTTGAAGGTTCAGCTCACACCTTTGAAGTCTGAGGATGCTATTAGACCTCTTTGTTCTTTCTTGGACTTCTTCGAGGAGTTCAGTTGACATTAGCGTGATATCGGCTCCCGTGTCCAGGAGGGCTTCAACTTTGATGTGGCGTACAAAGATGATGGAGAGGTAAAACTTTCTTGCTATACCTTTCTCAATGAGGTCGCCCAGAAGTTGAGGGACCGGAGTTTGGGATGAGACAGGTAGGATGTCAGGACTGATCTGGTGTTCGTCGGAGGAGTGGCAGATGACCAAGACAGCACTTTCAGGAACTTGAGTGGTTTCGTCAGCAGGTGTTTGTCGGACGCTGCTGTGATCTGACGCATCAGGTGTTGGGTCAGTTTCTGACTGTTTTGCAGGTTGTTCAGGTAG
>NW_015506466.1:215297-225154 GCF_001515645.1 Sinocyclocheilus grahami | reverse complement strand
TGGTGGAAGAACTCTTTCATCATCATTTTCATCAGCTCTTGTGACTCGAAACATGGTGATGTCTTTTGTTCTTGTGTGGATTCAGTTTGAGCTTGGTCAGCTTGGAATCTTTGCGAGTTCCTTCGTTGATTCCTCAGACTGGTTGCTCCAGGGTGTGTTTGTCATTTTTCCTTGGAGGTTCCGTTGGATTCCCACAAGCCTTTTCCTCTTGAGTTTCCAAATGAGTTTGGCTGATTTCACGATCTGTCCCATTGATTCTCACAAGGTCTGGATTGGTCCCAAGATTTTTCCCAGTGACGTCCAGGTGAGTGTTATTGTCCACGCGGTCCATCCCAGCGGTTGTTCCTCTGTTTAGGCACTACAAGATCAAAACAGAGTGTGAATGCTAAAATAGTTTTGGGTCAGCATATGTTTTGCTGAAAAGGGCGTTGTCTCTGAAGTCGGCCTTTGCCTTTTCCAGGAGCTGTTCGGCATATTGTAGATTGCTGAAGAGAACAGCATAGTCAGCCTTGCCTCGTTCCATTTCTTGGGTAGCAGCTGCTAGGGTCTCTTTTAGCCTAGTGATCTCCTCCTCGGCGCCTTGTTCCACTTCATCAGGCCCTTCCTGTCATTCCTGAGCCTCCAGTTCTAGCTGCTCGATGCGTCGTTGTGCGCGTGTTAGCTCCTGCTGGAGATGGGCGGCGTGCCTGTCGCTCAGCTTGAGGGTGGCGATGAGTGTGTGGCTTAAGGAGCCGGTGATCTTTGCTAATTCTTTGTTACTGTAGCTCTGACTTGGGTCTTGTTTCATGAGGTTTGCTATGTTGTCATCCAGCTGGTCCTGTGTCTGATGCCTCAGTGTTTCGGCAGGCTCTCTGTTGCGACACTTAGCCAGGTATCGAGGTCTTCCCAGTGGCCAACAGAGTCTGTTGTGCGAGACATGTTTTGGCATGGTGAGGGAGATCTTAGAACCTAGACTGACACAGACCTTGAAGAAGAGGAAACAAAACAGAACAAACAAGGCAAAACAGGGGTGTAAGTGTGCAATGTCACATGTGGTTTAACAGTGAGTGTGTAAGGGACAGGTAAGTGTAGTTCTCGGTGACTGTGATTCTCTGGAGGGCGTGCTCTAGGGCTGTACGATTAATCGAAATCGAATCGAAATCGCGATTTGAGATGTCGCAATTTCCTAATCGCAAAGCCTGCGATATGGACGCGATATTACCAGCCTTGAGTTGCAGTCTTACTAACCAATAGAATGAGCGCACCTCCGTTCTCCCCAATCAGCACTGCTCTAGCCAACTGCGTAATCCCCCACCATTAAAAAAAAAAAAACGGAAAGCGGGAGAGAGACAGAGTGGGATTATGGCGTCTACTGGGTCAGATCGATAGTTAGGCAAATTAAAACTAAAGAAAACCGTATGCAACTTAAGCTTCGAAATGACAGACAACTAACAAAAAAGGTAATTCCCAAGAGCTGCGTAACAGCGCATATCAAAAGCTCCCTTATCGGTTCTGTTTTCAGTACTGGACAATAAAAGATACATTCTTAGATGTTTTTGTTAGTATGTGTACGTTATTTTACACATTTTATCTCCCCAACAGATTAATTTGAAATAAGTTTATAATGCATGTTCGCTATTCCCAATTCAGAAGAGAGTACACACAGCCTGTGTCTGTGACTGCTTCTCATACTCGCTCCTCTCTGCCCCACGCGGCGCGAATCCCGCGTCACGGACGAGCCGTTCACGCTTGCCGCACTCACGCAGCCTGTCTCGTAATGCTCGGCTCCGCACCGCACGTCTCCACGAGCGCATCTGGCAGTATGGACGAGGCTTGACACACGCGCGCAACCGGTGTCGACTCGCGCCTGGCTCCGCGTTTAAAACGAATGTAAACTCAGTCTAACTGCTTGCTAATTTCACTCGGATGAAATGAAACCTTCAGCACATTTTCCACTTGTTCTTAAAATCCCAAATACTTAAAATGAATAAATCAGCCTATGTAACATATGTAATACTTTAATAATTGACTTAAGAAATACAGTTCTTTATTTATAAAAAATAAACTAATATTTTCTGTGAAATTCAGTAATTAAGTTAATTCTGTAAAAGTAGTTATACCATTATAATCTTGACTGCTGAAAAAAACCCCGAACAATAGAACCCCTCCCAAAACACAATAAAAATGTAATGGATTTCAGGGTTATAATGGGAATTGTATTGGTTTTAATGTAAACTATAATGGTGTCTATTTGATGGATTCTATTGGCGGGATGTAATCTGGCAGATTGCAACCAATAGAACAACAGTAATTCCTATTGGAATAATGCCCAAAACAAAAAGGAATTTTGTAATGGTTTAATGGAAACTATAAGAATTTCTGTGATGGTTTCTATTGTTTTTTTCAGCAGGGTAATGATACCCATACTGTGCTGCACATTATTGGCAATATTGAGCTGAAGCTTGACTTTGCAAATTTAAAATCACAAATCAAATCGCAATCGCAATATCTGTCAAAAAAAATCACTATTTGATATTTTCCCCCAAATCGCACAGCCCTAGCGTGCTCCTAATTTGTAGTCTCTGTGGGGAAAATTGGTAAGCACACAGGTAGCACAGCTAGAGAACGGAGGGATGTAAGAAAAAGAGCAGGTAACAGGATACCAATTGGCTGCTTCCAATTTTCCTGTAAGAGAATTTTTTTTTTCTTTTGTAAGAAAAGAGAGTTAATGGTAAGATGAGAGGGAAGGATAAAACAACAAATACCCTGTTCTGGTAGCAGAATGAGTATAATTGAATTTTCTTCTCTTTTTCCTTTTGGTTAAGTTTGGTTTAGAAGGTGGTTCTAAACCGGTGTTTGGAAATGGGTATTTCCAGGACTAGTGTTGCTTTCGTCAACGAAAATTATGACTAAATATAGTCGTCAACGAACCTTTATCACCTGACGAAAACGAGACGAGACGAAAATGCTGGTCATGTGACGATGACGATAATTAAATGTACAATGCAATATCGTTGACGAATAACAATGAGACGAAACGTAGCTTACAAAATAAAAACTATGCTAAAATGTCTCTTCATTTTCGTTGACCAAAACGAGACGAAACGAAATGTTATAACGTTATTTCGTCTCGTTATTATTATTATTTTGCAGTATTTCTGTTTCCTGTGTCTCACTTCAGGGGCGCAGACGCAGGCGACGTCACTTCCTCAAGCCCCACTCGCGCCTCGCGGAATTATTTAGACCAGTGTTTCCCAACCGGGGTCTGTCGAGAGCAGGGGTGCAGTGTAAAAAATCCTTTTTTTATACTTTTAAATTGCTAAAATGTTCAAAAAAGCAGCTATTATATAATATCCATTTCTAATGCCGCCAGTAATTAGAGATGCACAGAAATTCCGGCTGCCGAAAATGAGTTCACCGCTCAGGATTCACTTGTGTGTGTGCATAGACTGTGTGGTATTATCCCGCTCTGTCTGTGCGTTATCCCACTCTATGCGCGTGTGTGCTCCATTCATATACCGTTCAGCAAAGTCCACTCAAAAATCGAGCTGACAGGAAACATCGATGTAGTACAGTATTGTTTCTGTCTGCAATAGCCCTACTGTGTTGTAACAAGGTGTGGTAAATGGGCAACTCTGGTAACACTGCCCTCTCATTCACTGATCTGCTAACCGTTATGCTCATGTTTCCTGATAATAATAGCGTTCTAAGATTAAACATTATTTGGATAATTGGTGAAATGTCAGTTTCACACAAAGACTAGACTAAAACTAAAATTAAAACAGGCCGCCAAAAACAACACTAGTGGCGTTATGCAAATCTTCCCACATCGTGACGTAGACATAGAATGAACCGTTTTAGGTAGGCATGGTTGACTCTTAACTTCTATAAAGAATATCTCTTTGGATTTGAGACTTTAGTCTTTACAACTTTACAGATCTTCTTTATGCACCAAGAGCTTGTAACACTCCAAAGAGTAGCGAATCGATGCGTTTTTGTAAGAAAAATATCCATATTCAAAACTTAATAATCACTTTAATGTAGCTTGTGACAACAGTTGTACACGGAAGCAGCTTTGGGCAGATGATGTTGGCTTTGTGCATGTGCCACTCAGAAGTGACGAACGCAGAAGCGAAGGGGAGAGATCAAAACAAAAAGTGGTCACTTATTAGAAGTACAAAACAAGGATTTGTAAAGAAGAATGTTGGAGGATTTCGATATAAGCCAAGAGCAGACTGGTTTTCCTTTGCTAAAGTAAGGAAACTTTGCTTCCTTTGCTCCTGTTAACAAAGAATGGTTTTCATGAGACACAACAGCGCATGCACAACGCTGAACTCATACGTCATCAGCCCAGAGCTGCTTCCATGTACAACTGTTGGCACAAGGTACATTAAAGTGATTACGTTTTGAATATGGATATTTTTCTTACAAAAACACATCGATTCGCTAGCCTACAGGAGGCCTTTGTTCACCCCCCGGAGCTGTGTGAGACTTTTTTTTATGGATGGGTGCTTTTTATTTCACTTCTTTTGGACTGATGCATGCAACACCCGCTGAGTGGCATTAAACAGCTTGAACGATCAAAGACAATTAATATAACTGGATTGACTGGATTCATCTGAAAGAAGAAAGTCATATACACCTAGGATGACTTGAGGGTGAGTAATTTATGGGCTAATTTTCATTTTTGGGTGAACTAACCCTTTAAAGGATCATGAAACCCCCTGTTTCAGCACTGGTTAGTTCTCACTACAGTTTTAAAAAATGTTAAAAAAGTGGGTGTGGTGCGCAGCGGAGTGGAGGGGGAAGAGGGGAGACAGAAAAGACACACAGCTTCGGGTTCAGACAGTTTCATTTCACTCCCATCGAGTTAAAAACACAAATAAATGAACAGCCATTTGCACTCTGCATTGAAGACATATTAGGCTTGTTCTGCTGTATTAAGCATTTTGACGACTTGTGTCACAGAGCTGTAAAAACAGTTACACTCACTAAGTGAAGGAATCGCGTTTGTGCAGAACACTTATTACAAAGCAAAAACAAACACTCTCCTCCGATCCATGAATGTTTCTCTCAGTTAATGTACCTGATGTCATCTCACTGTCTGAAGTGTCTGTCATAGCAAATCAACACATGCTGTTGTGAATAATTAAGCGAAGCGTCTTCTCATAGAACACGCAGTCTCATGAATAATTTAATAGACACCGACGCGTCATCGATGTCCTATAGTCCATTACCACGTCACAAATTGTGACGTCAACACGATGTAGATTTTAAACCCAGAAGTTGAAAATAGGGTGAAAAAGCTTAAAATTAACCAGTTTTCTTCAATAGTTAAAATTACCAGATGCTAACATTGTCTTCTATAATGTGCAACACAAACACCTCTGCTAAAATCTCAGGAAAAAGTAGTCTGGGGTTTCATGACCATTTAAGACGTTATAACAAGCGCAACAACAATCTCTCTGTAAATATTTTGATGTTTATAAAATATTCTCATTTTGTGGTTGAAGAAAAAGTTGCCCTTCTATTGTGATTGTAGTATAACCAATACATTTTGGGTTGATTTAATTTTTTAAAATTTTTAACCCTACTAATATGACCCCCAGTTTAATCCTTAAATATACAATTTTTTTATTACGAAAACCCAAAATCGTTGTCTCTCAAATATGTTGTTACTTTATTTTATGTGCAACATAATCACCTTCACGGACTTTTTCATTAACTGTTCCCTCCTGGTGGAATGACCTGCCCAAATCAATCCGAGCAGCTGAGTCTTCAAGAAACGACTAAAAACACATCTGTTCCACCTTTATTTGACCCTCTAACTCTGACACTTTCTATTCTATTTTAATTCTACTTTATATATACATTTATCTTCTTTTTTATTTTTATTTAAAATACAAACAAAAAACAAACACTAGCTTTCTATTCTATCTACTTATTTTCTTTGTGTGTGTGTATATATATATGTGTGTGTATAATATATATACAGTGGGGAAAAAAAGTATTTAGTCAGCCACCAGTTGTGCAAGTTCTCCCACTTAAAAAGACTAAATACTTTTTTGCCCCACTGTATATATATTGTAACGAATCAGCTCATGGGAAATATGAATAATTAATCAGTGTTTGAAAGCATGGTAATTTGCATATGAAACTTGGATAAAAATTACTAAAGACTCGTAGAACACTAATATGTTGCGTAGGTGTAAACATACAATATACACTCTCAATTAGATAATCCGAATACGAATTCATAGATACTAAACATGGTAGGATTATATATACGTAAGCTGACAGGAGTGTGTTTCGATTATAAGCCTGCATAACAGTATACAATTTCAAAGACAAAATACACGATGACAATAATATACCCAATGACCTGAAGGATCATGTGTGTTCATTCAAAGAAAGGTTTTCCTATTAATTAATTAGCAAAGAAAAGTCTTTCCCTTATGGATTTTCCTTATGGGCAAGGAAGCGATTTTCTTCACGTAAATTCCAGGAGGTCGTAAATGTATTGGGTGTCAGGGTTGCCATGGAACCAGGGGCCTGTTCGGCTTCCTGGAGTGTTACAGAGTATTTGTTAAATCTGGCTAACAATATATATATTGTGTGTTTGAGTGGTCCAGACGCTACAATATATATACACACACCTTGCTACGTGTACTGCATTAGGCTAACCGAGACTTGTCATTTGCACATATATTGTTGTTCTTTTGTTAGTTTTGACTGCTTTTATTGTCCTCATTTGTAAGTCGCTTTGGATAAAAGTGTCTGCTAAATGACTAAATAGATCAAATAAAATAAAAAATGTGCAAAATTTTTCATCCACAAGCAAAAAAATCTCCTTTGTTTTCCTCTTTTTCTTGTTGAATTTAACTCTCTTGTTTCATCCCTTCGGCTTATAAACAACAACAACAAATGCAATATTTTGATGCATTGATTAAATGAATATAATGATTATTAAAATATATTTAACCTTTTTTCTGTGTATATCTCATACTATGATGTATGCAAACCCATTATATTTATGTTTTCTGCTTTTTGTCATTATTATTGTTCATTGTTAAAGATACAATCATCTTTCCCTGAGCTTGTATGTAATTATAAATTCTGCAGTAATAATAAAAAAAAAGAACATGAGGCACTGGTGCACTGAAATCTCATAGCATCAGTAACTCCACAACCCTACCTAGTACGGTTTTCCTCAGCGTTTGCAATATTTGTAATATCTGCTCAAAGGAGACATTGATCAGCTGCTAGAAGATCTTACATTTGGAGAATACTGTTAATTTTACACTCGAAAAATGTAAGTATTACTACTTAAAAATTAAGATTACCCCAGAACGCACTGCTAGCCCATCCCAAAACTTATCCAATAATTCATTAAATATATATATATAGTAAAACAAGCAAAATGTAATTTGTTTTGTCATATGCCATAGCGATGCATGACTACACACTAGACCAGTGATCCTCAAATCTGGCTCGCAAGATCCACTTTCCTGCAGAGTTTAGCTCTACCCTGATCAAACACACCTGAGTTTGCTAATCAATGTCTTCAGGATCATTAGAAAATCACAGGTAGGTTTGTTTGATTATAGGGTTGGAGCTAAACTCTGCAGGAAAGTGGATCTCACGAGCCAGATTTGAGGATCACTGCACTAGACAAATGCAGCCAAGGTGAATACATCTCAATTTTCAGTCAAGTAATGAATTAATGCACAATTTAATGAAACAATTCTATTTTATTTACTATTCTATTTTTATTTATTTAAAAGTAATCATGACAACAAATAAATACAAGTCATCGACACATGAAACAAAGCTATATTCAAACACATTGTTCTAACAAACATGTATTTACAGGCAGTGAATCCACATCCTACTGCATCTCAACACAGCTGTGCCATTTCTGCAGCTTTATTCTGATGAAGCATCAGACCACCGTGTCCCACCTTCACCTGTCTCTGCTGCCCATCACCTCCCTCATTGCTGCAGTCAGACTGAATCTGATCATGGATGGGAAAGGGACATCGAGGCTGTCCTTGCCTGATTGCAGAGAGAGGATGAGGAAGACCATGACGACGCCCCTGAACCACACAATCTTGAACAAGAGCAGGAGAACATGTGCGGGACAATCTGGCTATCGCTGTGTCTGCTCCAAACATTTTTGTGCTGCTCTCCATGAGCACGACTATCTGCAAATCATTTAACATCAGCATTTCCTTTCATATGTTTACAATTACATGCAATTTACAATACAATTTTTGTCATAGCTTCATTACTTTTGTGGTGTAGTGGGCAAAACCACTGAACTAGTAAGCAGAAGATTGCTGGTTCGATCTCTGCAGTAGTCACCAGTAGTGTGTCCTTCAGTAAGGCTCTTTACTCCAGGTTGCTCCAGGGGGATTGAGGTCCCTGTAATAAGAGTACTGTAAGTCACTTCGGATAAAAGTGTCTGACAAATGAATAAATGTAAATGTGATTTTTGTAAATCCTTTGTGTCTTAGGCACAAACGCTCAATAAAGCTGCTTATTTCTTAACGTTTATTTCTTCAAGGCATTACTATAATATAAATGCAAGCATATATTTTCATATTTCTATTTGGGGGGGTTTAAAGGGTTAGTTCATCCAAAAATATAAATTCAGTCATTATTTACTCGCCTCCACACTATTCAATCCTTGCTTTTTTTTTTTTTTTTTTCTGAACACAAAAGTTGATTTTAGTTAAGTTTGTCATGCTGGTTTCTGTTCATACAATATCAGTCAATGGAGCCTGATTTCCAGAAGCTTCATGACTTTATTTGATGATGCTTTTGAAGCTTCTGAAACTCGGGCTCCATTGACTGATGTTGTATGAACCGAAACCAGCAGGTCAAACTTGACCAAACTCACATCCTCAGCATCTTTTGGTCTTTCTCTAGATCAGGGGTGTCCAAACTCTGTCCTGGAGGGCCGATGTCCTGTAGAGTTTTGCTCCAACTTGCCTCAACACACCTGCCTGGAAGTTTCTAGTATGCCTAGTAAGACCTTGATTAGCTGGTTTCGGTGTGTTTGATTAGGGTTGAAGCTAAACTCTGCAGGACACTGGCCCTCCAGGACCGAGTTTGGGCACCCCTGCTCTAGATGTTCTCGCTGACTCTGGGCTCACTGAGGATGAAGAGGCCACAGCAACACTCTACTCTTATTAAGAGTAGAGTGTCCAATTCTCAATCGAGATATCACTGTATCATCCCTTCTATTACCATAAGCAGTTCTTACATGTCCTACTTGTTTATTTATATCATACAAATGTCGCCCTTTGTTACCTTTATCCCATCTCTCTTGCCAAGATGAGGGAGTAAGGGCAGGTGGAGTGATGGGAGTGTCTCATCCATGGCACTGGACCATTTACAGGATGCTGCTGTGGACTTCTCCATCCTCACTGCTCACACCAGTCTGCAGACATTTCAGATCCTGCAAAAATTTACAAACACAATACAAAAGCAGTCATTTTAACAGCACAATGTCATTTGATTTCTGTATTAGAAGTAACAGAATGATCTTACTTTATATTTTTGTTTCAGGTTTTCCCTTTTTTTCACAAATGAAAAGTCACATTGCCTTGCAGGTCCTGCTCCACCACAAAAGCCCTACAGCAAATGCACAGAAATCAAGAATCAGAAAAGTGCTGTGATAACTGTTTAAAATTACAGTAATTAAAATAAACTACAACTTAAGATTTAAAAGATGTTTTATTATTTTCTGTAGTATACTTTCTCAAAGCCTTTGATGGCAGCATTCCGCTTTCTGGTGAAGAGGGCTTCATTAGCCGCTCTCGTCTCCACCGGATAAGCAGACGTGTGTCTCATCTGTCCCTGTAACATCCAGA